>NC_082725.1:56294658-56581768 GCF_030144855.1 Hypanus sabinus | reverse complement strand
GTGGGGAGGGAATGAGATCAGTGGGGGGGGGGAAGAGATCAGTGGGTGCGGAGGGAGATGAGTGGGGAGAGAGATCTGTGGGTGGGGAGGGAGATCAGTGGTGAGGGAGAGAGATCGGTGGGGAGGGAGTGAGATCAGTGGGGTGGAGGGCAATCAGTGGGGGTGGAGGGCAATCAGTGGTGAGGGAGAGAGATCGGTGGGGAGGGAGTTAGATCAGTGGGGGGAGGGAGATCAGTGGTGACGGAGTGTGATCAGTGGGGGGGTTGGAGATCGGTGGAGGGAGGGAGATCAATGGGGAGGGAGGGATATCAGTGGGAGGGAGGGACATCAGTCGGGAAGGTGATCAGTGGGGGGAGGGAGAGAGATCAGTGGGGGGTTGGAGATCGGTGGGAGGGAGGGAGATCAGTGGGGAGTGAGGGATATCAGTGGGAGGGAGGGGACATCATTCGGGAGGGTGATCAGTGGGGAGGGACTGAGATCAGTGGGGACAGATGGAGATCAGTGGGAGAAGGGAGATGAGTGGGGAGGGAGGGAGATCAGTGGGGAGGGATATCAAAGGGTGGGGAAGGAGATCAGTGGGGAGGGAGATCAGTGGGGGGAGGGAGATCAGTGGGGGGAGGGAGATCAGTGGGGGTGGAGGGGGATCAGTGGGGGAGGGAGATCAGTGGGGGGAGGGCCATTGTGGAGGAAGATCAATGGGAGGGAAGGAGTTCAGTGGGGAGGGAGGGAGATCAGTGGTGAGGGAGAGAGATCGATGGGGAGGGAGTGAGATCAGTGGGGTGGAGGGCAATCAGTGGGGAGGGAGTGAGATCAGTGGGGGAGATGGAGATCGGTGGGAGGGAGAGAGAGCAGTGGGGTGGAGATCAGTGGGGGGAGGGAGATCAGTGGGGGGGAGGGAGATCAGTGGGGTGGAGGGGGATCAGTGGGGGGAGGGAGATCAGTGGGGGGAGGGCCATTGTGGAGGAAGATCAATGGAGGGAAGGAGTTCAGTGGGGGGAGGGAGGGAGATCAGTGGTGAGGGAGAGAGATCGATGGGGAGGGAGTGAGATCAGTGGGGTGGAGGGCAATCAGTGGGGAGGGAGTGAGATCAGTGGGGGAGATGGAGATCGGTGGGAGGAGAGAGAGCAGTGGGGTGGGAGATCAGTGGGGGGAGGGCCATTGTGGAGGAAGATCAGTGGGAGGGAAGGAGTTCAGTGGGGAGGGGAGGGAGATCAGTGGGGGGGGAAGAGATCAGTGGTGTGCGGAGGGAGATGAGTGGGGAGAGAGATCTGTGGGTGGGGAGGGAGATCAGTGGGGTGGAGGGCAATCAGTGAGGAGGGAGTGAGATCAGTGGGGGGGATGGAGATCGGTGGGAGGGAGGGAGATCAGTGGGAAGGGAGGGATATCAGTGGAGGGAGGGACATCATTCGGGTGTGTGATCAGTGGGGAGGGGACTGAGATCAGTGGGGAGGGAGTGAGATCAGTGGGGTGGAGGGCAATCAGTGGGGAGGGAGTGAGATCAGTGGGGGGGGATGGAGATCGGTGAGAGGGAGGGAGATCAGTGGGGGAGGGAGGGGATATCAGTGGGAGGGAGGGACATCATTCGGGAGGGTGATCAGTGGGGAGGGACTGAGATCAGTGGGGACAGATGGAGATCAGTGGGAGGGAGGGAGATGAGTGGGGAGGGTGGGAGATCAGTGGGGAGGGATATCAATGGGTGGGGAAGAAGATCAGTGGGGGGAGGGAGATCAGTGGGGGGAGGGCCACTGTGGAGGAAGATCAATGGAGGGAAGGAGTTCAGTGGGGAGGGAGGGAGATCAGTGGTGAGGGAGAGAGATCGGTGGGGAGGGAGTGAGATCAGTGGGGGAGATGGAGATCGGTGGGAGGGAGAGAGCAGTGGGGGGAGGGGGATCAGTGGGGGGAGGGAGAGATCAGTGGGTGCGGAGGGAGATGAGTGGGGAGAGAGATCTGTGGGTGGGGAGGGGAGATCAGTGGTGAGGGAGAGAGATCTGTGGGTGGGGGAGGGAGATCAGTGGGGTGGAGGGCAATCAGTGGGGAGGGAGTGAGATCAGTTGGGGGGTTGGAGATCGGTGGGAGGGAGGGAGATCAGTGGGGAGGGAGGGATATCAGTGGGAGGGAGGGACATCAGTCGGGAAGGTGATCAGTGGGGAGGGACTGAGATCAGTGGGGACAGATGGAGATCAGTGGGAGGGAGGGACATCAGTGGGGAGGGAGGGAGATCAGTGGGTGCGTAGGGAGATCAGTGGGGAGGGATATCAAAGGTGGGGAAGGAGATCAGTGGGGAGGGAGATCGCTGGGAGGGAATGAGATCAGTGGGGGGGTGAGAGATCAGTGGGAAGGAGGGAGATCAGTGGGGAGGGAGGGAGATCTGTGGGGGGGGACAGAGATCAGTGTGGGGAGGGTGATCAGTGGGGAGGGAGGGAGATCAGTGGGGGGGAGAGAGATCAGTGGGGTGAGGGAGATCATTTGGGGGAGGGAGATTGGGGAGGAAGATCAGTGGGGAGGGATTGTGATCAGTGGGGGCGGGAGAGAGATCAGTGGGTGCGGAGGGAGATCAGTGGAGGGGAGGGAGATACGTGGGGGGAGGGAGATAGGGGAGGGTAGATCAGTGGGAGGGAAGGAGATTAGTGGGGAGCGGGAGATCAGTGGGGTGGAGGGCAATCAGTGGGGAGGGAGTGAGATCAGTGGGGGTTGGAGATCGGTGGGAGGAGGGGAGATCAGTGGGGAGGGAGGGATATCAGTGGGAGGGAGGGACATCATTCGGGAGGGTGACCAGTGGGGAGGGACTGAGATCAGTGGGGACAGATGGAGATCAGTGGGAGGGAGGGACATCAGTGGGGAGGGAGGGAGATCAGTGGGTGCGTAGGGAGATCAGTGGGGAGGGATATCAAAGGGTGGGGGAAGGAGATCAGTGGGAGGGGAGATCGCTGGGGAGGGAATGAGATCAGTGGGGGGGTGAGAGATCAGTGGGGAGGGAGGGAGATCAGTGGGGAGGGAGGGAGATCTGTGGGGGGGACAGAGATCAGTGTGGGGAGGGTGATCAGTGGGGAGGGAGGGAGTTTCAGTGGGGGGGGAGAGAGATCAGTGGGGGTGAGGGAGATCATTGGGGGGAGGGAGATTGGGGAGGAAGATCAGTGGGAGGGATTGTGATCAGTGGGGGCGGGAGAGAGATCAGTGGGTGCGGAGGGAGATCAGTGGAGGGGAGGGAGATACGTGGGGGGAGGGAGATAGGGGAGGTAGATCAGTGGGAGGGAAGGAGATTAGTGGGGGGAGCGGGAGATCAGTGGGGTGGAGGGCAATCAGTGGGGAGGGAGTGAGATCAGTGGGGGGTTGGAGATCGGTGGGAGGGAGGGAGATCAGTGGGGGAGGGAGGGATATCAGTGGGAGGGAGGGACATCATTCGGGAGGGTGACCAGTGGGGAGGGACTGAGATCAGTGGGGACAGATGGAGATCAGTGGGAGGGGAGGGACATCAGTGGGGAGGGAGGGAGATCAGTGGGTGCGTAGGGAGATCAGTGGGGAGGGATATCAAAGGGTGGGGAAGGAGATCAGTGGGGAGGGAGATCGCTGGGGAGGGAATGAGATCAGTGGGGGGGGTGAGAGATCAGTGGGGAGGGAGGGAGATCAGTGGGGAGGGAGGGAGATCTGTGGGGGGGACAGAGATCAGTGTGGGGAGGGGTGATCAGTGGGGAGGGAGGGAGATCAGTGGGGGGGGAGAGAGATCAGTGGGGTGAGGGAGATCATTGGGGGAGGGAGATTGGGGAGGAAGATCAGTGGGAGGGATTGTGATCAGTGGGGGCGGGAGAGAGATCAGTGGGTGCGGAGGGGAGATCAGTGGAGGGGAGGGAGATACGTGGGGGGAGGGAGATAGGGGAGGTAGATCAGTGGGAGGGAAGGAGATTAGTGGGGGAGCGGGAGATCAGTGGGGTGGAGGGCAATCAGTGGGGGAGGGGAGTGAGATCAGTGGGGGGTTGGAGATCGGTGGGAGGGAGGGAGATCAGTGGGGAGGGAGGGATATCAGTGGGAGGAGGGACATCATTCGGGAGGGTGACCAGTGGGGAGGGACTGAGATCAGTGGGGACAGATGGAGATCAGTGGGAGGGAGGGACATCAGTGGGGAGGGAGGGAGATCAGTGGGTGCGTAGGGAGATCAGTGGGGAGGGATATCAAAGGGTGGGGAAGGAGATCAGTGGGGAGGGAGATCGCTGGGGAGGAATGAGATCAGTGGGGGGGTGAGAGATCAGTGGGGAGGGAGGGAGATCAGTGGGGAGGGAGGGAGATCTGTGGGGGGGACAGAGATCAGTGTGGTGGAGGGTGATCAGTGGGGAGGGAGGGAGATCAGTGGGGGGAGAGAGATCAGTGGGGTGAGGGAGATCATTGGGGGGAGGGAGATTGGGGAGGAAGATCAGTGGGAGGGGATTGTGATCAGTGGGGCGGAGAGAGATCAGTGGGTGCGGAGGGAGATCAGTGGAGGGGAGGGAGATACGTGGGGGGAGGGAGATAGGGGAGGTAGATCAGTGGGAGGGAAGGAGATTAGTGGGGGAGCGGGAGATCAGTGGGGTGGAGGGCAATCAGTGGGGAGGGACTGAGATCAGTGGGGGGTTGGTGATCGGTGGGAGGGAGGGAGATCAGTGGGGAGGGAGGGATATCAGTGGGAGGGAGGGACATCATTCGGGAGGTGACCAGTGGGGAGGGACTGAGATCAGTGGGGACAGATGGAGATCAGTGGGAGGGAGGGACATCAGTGGGGAGGGAGGGAGATCAGTGGGTGCGTAGGGAGATCAGTGGGGAGGGATATCAAAGGGTGGGGAAGGAGATCAGTGGGGAGGGAGATCGCTGGGGAGGGAATGAGATCAGTGGGGGGGGTGAGAGATCAGTGGGGAGGAGGGAGATCAGTGGGGAGGGAGGGAGATCTGTGGGGGGGACAGAGATCAGTGTGGGGAGGGTGATCAGTGGGGAGGGGAGGGAGATCAGTGGGGGGAGAGAGATCAGTGGGGTGAGGGAGATCATTGGGGGGGAGGGAGATTGGGGGAGGAAGATCAGTGGGAGGGATTGTGATCAGTGGGGGCGGGAGAGAGATCAGTGGGTGCGGAGGGAGATCAGTGGAGGGGAGGGAGATACGTGGGGGAGGGAGATAGGGGAGGTAGATCAGTGGAGGAAGGAGATTAGTGGGGGAGCGGAGATCAGTGGGGAGGGAGGGAGATCAGTGGGGTGGAGGGGAAATTAGTGGGGGGAGGGATATTGGGGAGGAAGATCAGTGGGAGGGAAGGAGATCAGTGGGGTGGAGGGGGATCAGTGGGGGGAGGGAGATCTTGGGTGAGGGCCATTGTGGAGGAAGATCAGTGGGTGGGAAGGAGTTCAGTGGGGAGGGAGGGAGATCAGTGGGGAGGGAGGGAGATCAGTGGGGAGGGAATGAGATCAGTGGGGGGGGGAGAGATCAGTGGGGGCGAGGGAAATCAGTGGGGTGGAGTGAGATCAGTGGGGGGAGGGAAATCAGTGTGGTGGAGTGAGATCAATGGGGGGAGGGAGATTGGGAAGGAAGATCAGTGGGAGGGAAGGAGTTCTGTGGGGGGGTGGGAGATCAGTTGGGGGAGGGAGATTGGGAAGGAAGATCAGTGGGAGGGAAGGAATTCTGTGGGGGGTGGGGAGATCAGTTGGGGGGAGGGAGATCAGTGGGTTGGAGGGGGATCAGTGGAGGGGAGGGGAGATACGTGGGGGGGAGGGAGATAGGGGAGGTAGATCAGTGGGAGGGAAGGAGATTAGTGGGGGAGCGGGAGATCAGTGGGGTGGAGGGCAATCAGTGGGGAGGGAGTGAGATCAGTGGGGGGTTGGAGATCGGTGGAGGGAGGGAGATCAGTGGGGAGGGAGGGATATCAGTGGGAGGGGAGGGACATCATTCGGGAGGGTGACCAGTGGGGAGGGGACTCGAGATCAGTGGGGACAGATGGAGATCAGTGGGAGGGAGGGACATCAGTGGGGAGGAGGGAGATCAGTGGGTGCGTAGGGAGATCAGTGGGGAGGGATATCAAAGGTGGGGAAGGAGATCAGTGGGGAGGGAGATCGCTGGGGAGGGAATGAGATCAGTGGGGGGGTTGAGAGATCAGTGGGGAGGGAGGGAGATCAGTGGGGAGGGAGGGAGATCTGTGGGGGGGGACAGAGATCAGTGTGGGGAGGGTGATCAGTGGGGAGGGAGGGAGATCAGTGGGGGGGAGAGAGATCCGTGGGGTGAGGGAGATCATTGGGGGGAGGGAGATTGGGGAGGAAGATCAGTGGGAGGGATTGTGATCAGTGGGGGCGGGAGAGAGGATCAGTGGGTGCGGAGGGAGATCAGTGGAGGGGAGGGAGATACGTGGGGGGAGGGGGGAGATAGGGGAGGTAGATCAGTGGGAGGGAAGGAGATTAGTGGGGGAGCGGGAGATCAGTGGGGTGGAGGCAATCAGTGGGGAGGGAGTGAGATCAGTGGGGGGTTGGAGATCGGTGGGAGGGAGGGAGATCAGAGGGGAGGGAGGGATATCAGTGGGAGGGAGGGACATCATTCGGGAGGGTGACCAGTGGGGAGGGACTGAGATCAGTGGGGACAGATGGAGATCAGTGGGAGGGAGGGACATCAGTGGGGAGGGAGGGAGATCAGTGGGTGCGTAGGGAGATCAGTGGGGAGGGATATCAAAGGGTGGGGAAGGAGATCAGTGGGGAGGGAGATCGCTGGGGAGGGAATGAGATCAGTGGGGGGGTGAGAGATCAGTGGGGAGGGAGGGAGATCAGTGGGAGGGAGGGAGATCTGTGGGGGGACAGAGATCAGTGTGGGGAGGGTGATCAGTGGGGAGGGAGGGAGATCAGTGGGGGGGAGAGAGATCAGTGGGGTGAGGGAGATCATTGGGGGGAGGGAGATTGGGGAGGGAAGATCAGTGGGAGGGATTGTGATCAGTGGGGGCGGGAGAGAGATCAGTGGGTGCGGAGGGGAGATCAGTGGAGGGAGGAGATACGTGGGGGGAGGGAGATAGGGGAGGTAGATCAGTGGGAGGGAAGGAGATTAGTGGGGGAGCGGGAGATCAGTGGGGTGGAGGGCAATCAGTGGGGAGGGACTGAGATCAGTGGGGGGTTGGTGATCGGTGGGAGGGGAGGGAGATCAGTGGGGAGGGAGGGATATCAGTGGGAGGGAGGGACATCATTCGGAGGGTGACCAGTGGGGGAGGGACTGAGATCAGTGGGGACAGATGGAGATCAGTGGGAGGGAGGGACATCAGTGGGGAGGGAGGGAGATCAGTGGGTGCGTAGGGAGATCAGTGGGGAGGGATATCAAAGGGTGGGGAAGGAGATCAGTGGGGAGGAGATCGCTGGGGAGGGAATGAGATCAGTGGGGGGGGTGAGAGATCAGTGGGGAGGGAGGGAGATCAGTGGGGAGGGAGGGAGATCTGTGGGGGGGACAGAGATCAGTGTGGGAGGGTGATCAGTGGGGAGGGAGGGAGATCAGTGGGGGGGAGAGAGATCAGTGGGGTGAGGGAGATCATTGGGGGGAGGAGATTGGGGAGGAAGATCAGTGGGAGGGATTGTGATCAGTGGGGGCGGGAGAGAGATCAGTGGGTGCGGAGGGAGATCAGTGGAGGGGAGGGAGATACGTGGGGGAGGGGAGATAGGGGAGGTAGATCAGTGGGAGGGAAGGAGATTAGTGGGGGAGCGGGAGATCAGTGGGGAGGGAGGGAGATCAGTGGGGTGGAGGGAAATTAGTGGGGGGGAGGGATATTGGGGAGGAAGATCAGTGGGAGGGAAGGAGATCAGTGGGGTGGAGGGGGATCAGTGGGGGGAGGGAGATCTTGGGGTGAGGGCCATTGTGGAGGAAGATCAGTGGGTGGGAAGGAGTTCAGTGGGGAGGGAGGGAGATCAGTGGGGAGGGAGGGAGATCAGTGGGGAGGGGAATGAGATCAGTGGGGGGGAGAGATCAGTGGGGGCGAGGAAATCAGTGGGGTGGAGTGAGATCAGTGGGGGGAGGGAAATCAGTGTGGTGGAGTGAGATCAATGGGGGGAGGGGAGATTGGGAAGGAAGATCAGTGGGAGGGAAGGAGTTCTGTGGGGGGGTGGGAGATCAGTTGGGGGAGGGAGATTGGGAAGGAAGATCAGTGGGGAGGAAGGAATTCTGTGGGGGGTGGGAGATCAGTTGGGGGAGGGAGATCAGTGGGTTGGAGGGGGATCAGTGGGGGGAGGGAGACCAGTGGGGAGGAGCGAGATCAGTGGGGGCAGGGAGATCAGTGGGGAGGGAGAGAGATCAGTTGATGCGGAGGGAGATCAGTGGGGTGGAGGGAGATCAGTGGGGAGGGACAGAGATCAGTGGGTGGGGAGGGAGATCAGTGGGACGGAGAGAGATCAGTGGGATGGGGAGGGAGATCAGTGGGGAGGGAGAGAGATCAGTTGATGCGGAGGGAGATCAGTGGGGAGAGAGATCAGTGGGGATGGAGATCAGTGGGGTCGAGGGAGATTAGTGGGGGGAGGGAGATCAGTGGGGTCGAGGGAGATTAGTGGGGGGAGGGAGATCAGTGGGTGGGAGAGAGATCAGTTGATGCGGAGGGAGATCAGTGGGAGAGATATCAGTGGGGAGAGAGATCAGTTGGGAGGGAGATCAGCGGGGGGAGGGAGATCAGTGGGGAGGGAGAGAGATCGGTGGGGAGGGAGTGAGATCAGTGGGGTGGAGGGCAATCAGTGGGGAGGGAGTGAGATCAGTGGGGGGGAGGGAGATCAGTGGGGAGGAGTGAGATCAGTGGGGGGGATGGAGATCAGTGGGAGGGAGGGGAGATCAGTGGGGAGGGAGGGATATCAGTGGGAGGGAGGACATCATTCGGGAGGGTGATCAGTGGGGAGGGACTGAGATCAGTGGGGAGGGATATCAAAGGGTGGGGAAGGAGATCAGTGGGGAGGGAGATCAGTGGGGCGGGATATCGCTGGGGAGGGAATGAGATCAGTGGGGAGGGATATCAATGGGTGGGGAAGTAGATCAGTGGGGGGGAGGGAGATCAGTGGGGGGAGGGGCCATTGTGGAGGAAGATCAGTGGGAGGGAAGGAGTTCATTGGGGAGGGAGGGAGATCAGTGGTGAGGGGAGAGAGATCGGTGGGGAGGGAATGAGATTAGTGGGGGGGATGGAGATCGGTGGGAGTGAGGGAGATCAGTGGGAGGGAGGGATATCAGTGGGGGGAGGGAGATCAGTGGTGTGGGAGAGAGATCGATAGGGAGGGAGTGAGATCAGTGGGGTGGAGGGCAATCAGTGGGGAGGGAGTGAGATCAGTGGGGGGATGGAGATCGGTGGGAGGGAGGGAGATCAGTGGGGAGGGAGGGATATCAGTGCGGAGGTGATCAATGGGGAGAGAGATCAGTGGGGAGAGAGAGCAGTGGGGAGGGAGAGAGATCAGTTGATGCGGAGGGAGATCAGTGGGAGAGAGATCAGTGGGGATGGAGATCAGTGGGGTGAGGAGATTAGTGGGGGAGGGAGGGAGATCAGTGAGGTGGAGGGAGATTAGTGGGGGGAGGGATATTGCAGAGGAAGGTCAGTGGAGGGAAGGAGATCAGTGGGGGGGAGTGAGATCAGTGGGGGAGGGAGATCACTGTGGAGGGATGGAGATCAGTGGGGTGGAGGGGGATCAGTGGGGGGAGGGAGATCAGTGGGGTGGGAGGGAAGATCAGTGGGGTGAGGGAGATTAGTGGGGGGAGGGATATTGGGGAGGAAGATCAGTGGTTGGGAAGGAGCACTGGGGTGGAGGGGGATCAGTGGGGGGGAGTGAGATCAGTGGGGTGGAGGGCAATCAGTGGGGAGGGAGTGGATCAGTGGGGGGATGGAGATCGGTGGGAGGGAGGGAGATCAGTGGGGAGGGAGGGATATCAGTGCGGAGGGTGATCAGTGGGGAGAGAGATCAGTGGGGAGAGAGAGCAGTGGGGAGGGGAGAGAGATCAGTTGATGCGGGAGGGAGATCAGTGGGGAGAGAGATCAGTGGGGATGGAGATCAGTGGGGTGAGGGAGATTAGTGGGGAGGGAGGGAGATCAGTGAGGTGGAGGGAGATTAGTGGGGGGAGGGATATTGCAGAGGAAGGTCAGTGGGAGGGAAGGAGATCAGTGGGGGGAGTGAGATCAGTGGGGGGAGGGAGATCACTGTGGAGGGATGGAGATCAGTGGGGTGGAGGGGGATCAGTGGGGGAGGGAGATCAGTGGGGTGGAGGGGGATCAGTGGGGGGAGGGAGATCAGTGGGGGGGAGGGCCATTGTGGAGGAAGATCAGTGGGAGGGAAGGAGTTCAGTGGGGAGGGAGGGAGATCAGTGGGGAGGGAATGAGATCAGTGGGGGGGGAAGAGATCAGTGGGTGCGGAGGGAGATGAGTGGGGAGAGAGATCTGTGGGTGGGGAGGGAGATCAGTGGTGAGGGAGAGAGATCGGTGGGGAGGGAGTGAGATCAGTGGGGTGGAGGGCAATCAGTGGGGTGGAGGGCAATCAGTGGTGAGGGAGAGAGATCGGTGGGGAGGGAGTTAGATCAGTGGGGGGAGGGAGATCAGTGGTGACGGAGTGTGATCAGTGGGGGGGTTGGAGATCGGTGGGAGGGAGGGAGATCAATGGGGAGGGAGGGATATCAGTGGGAGGGAGGGACATCAGTCGGAAGGTGATCAGTGGGGAGGGAGAGAGATCAGTGGGGGGTGGAGATCGGAGGGAGGGAGGGGAGATCAGTGGGGAGTGAGGGATATCAGTGGGAGGGAGGGACATCATTCGGGGAGGGTGATCAGTGGGAGGGACTGAGATCAGTGGGGACAGATGGAGATCAGTGGGAGGGGAGGGAGATGAGTGGGGAGGGAGGGAGATCAGTGGGGAGGGATATCAAAGGGTGGGGAAGGAGATCAGTGGGGAGGGAGATCAGTGGGGGAGGGAGATCAGTGGGGTGGAGGGGGATCAGTGGGGGGAGGGAGATCAGTGGGGGGAGGGAGATCAGTGGGGGTGGAGGGGGATCAGTGGGGGAGGGAGATCAGTGGGGGGAGGGCCATTGTGGAGGAAGATCAATGGGAGGGAAGGAGTTCAGTGGGGAGGGAGGGAGATCAGTGGTGAGGAGAGAGATCGATGGGGAGGGAGTGAGATCAGTGGGGTGGAGGGCAATCAGTGGGGAGGGAGTGAGATCAGTGGGGGAGATGGAGATCGGTGGGAGGGAGAGAGAGCAGTGGGGTGGGAGATCAGTGGGGGGAGGAGATAAGTGGGGGGAGGGCCATTGTGGAGAAGATCAGTGGGAGGGAAGGAGTTCAGTGGGGAGGGAGGGAGATCAGTGGGGGGGGAAGAGATCAGTGGGTGCGGAGGGAGATGAGTGGGGAGAGAGATCTGTGGGTGGGGAGGGAGATCAGTGGGGTGGAGGGCAATCAGTGGGGAGGGAGTGAGATCAGTGGGGGGGATGGAGATCAGTGGGAGGGGAGGGAGATCAGTGGGAAGGGAGGGATATCAGTGGGAGGGAGGGACATCATTCGGGTGGGTGATCAGTGGGGAGGACTGAGATCAGTGGGGAGGGAGTGAGATCAGTGGGGTGGAGGGCAATCAGTGGGGAGGGAGTGAGATCAGTGGGGGGGATGGAGATCGGTGGGAGGGAGGGAGATCAGTGGGGAGGGAGGGATATCAGTGGGAGGGAGGGACATCATTCGGGAGGGTGATCAGTGGGGAGGGACTGAGATCAGTGGGGACAGATGGAGATTAGTGGGAGGGAGGGAGATGAGTGGGGAGGGAGGGAGATCAGTGGGGAGGGATATCAATGGGTGGGGAAGAAGATCAGTGGGGGGAGGGAGATCAGTGGGGGGAGGGCCACTGTGGAGGAAGATCAATGGGAGGGAAGGAGTTCAGTGGGGAGGGAGGGAGATCAGTGGTGAGGGAGAGAGATCGGTGGGGAGGGAGTGAGATCAGTGGGGGAGATGGAGATCGGTGGGAGGGAGAGAGATCAGTGGGGGGAGGGGGATCAGTGGGGGGAGGGAGAGATCAGTGGGTGCGGAGGGAGATGAGTGGGGAGAGAGATCTGTGGGTGGGGAGGGAGATCAGTGGTGAGGGAGGGAGATCTGTGGGTGGGGAGGGAGATCAGTGGGGTGGAGGGCAATCAGTGGGGAGGGAGTGAGATCAGTGGGGGGTTGGAGATCGGTGGGAGGGAGGGAGATCAGTGGGGAGGGAGGGATATCAGTGGGAGGGAGGGACATCAGTCGGGAAGGTGATCAGTGGGGAGGGAGAGAGATCAGTGGGGGTTGGAGATCGGAGGGAGGGAGGGAGATCAGTGGGGAGTGAGGGATATCAGTGGGAGGGAGGGACATCATTCGGGAGGGTGATCAGTGGGGAGGGACTGAGATCAGTGGGGACAGATGGAGATCAGTGGGAGGGAGGGAGATGAGTGGGGAGGGAGGGAGATCAGTGGGGAGGGATATCAAAGGGTGGGGAAGGAGATCAGTGGGGAGGGAGATCAGTGGGGGGAGGGAGATCAGTGGGGTGGAGGGGGATCAGTGGGGGGAGGGAGATCAGTGGGGGGAGGGAGATCAGTGGGGTGGAGGGGGATCAGTGGGGGGAGGGAGATCAGTGGGGGGAGGGCCATTGTGGAGGAAGATCAATGGGAGGGAAGGAGTTCAGTGGGGAGGGAGGGAGATCAGTGGTGAGGGAGAGAGATCGATGGGGAGGGAGTGAGATCAGTGGGGTGGAGGGCAATCAGTGGGGAGGGAGTGAGATCAGTGGGGGAGATGGAGATCGGTGGGAGGGAGAGAGAGCAGTGGGGTGGGAGATCAGTGGGGGGAGGGAGATAAGTGGGGGGAGGGCCATTGTGGAGGAAGATCAGTGGGAGGGAAGTTCAGTGGGGAGGGAGGGAGATCAGTGGGGGGGGAAGAGATCAGTGGGTGCGGAGGGAGATGAGTGGGGAGAGAGATCTGTGGGTGGGGAGGGAGATCAGTGGGGTGGAGGGCAATCAGTGGGGAGGGAGTGAGATCAGTGGGGGGGATGGAGATCAGTGGGAGGGAGGGAGATCAGTGGGAAGGGAGGGATATCAGTGGGAGGGAGGGACATCATTCGGGTGGGTGATCAGTGGGGAGGGACTGAGATCAGTGGGGAGGGAGTGAGATCAGTGGGGTGGAGGGCAATCAGTGGGGAGGGAGTGAGATCAGTGGGGGGGATGGAGATCGGTGGGAGGGAGGGAGATCAGTGGGGAGGGAGGGATATCAGTGGGAGGGAGGGACATCATTCGGGAGGGTGATCAGTGGGGAGGGACTGAGATCAGTGGGGACAGATGGAGATCAGTGGGAGGGAGGGAGATGAGTGGGGAGGGAGGGAGATCAGTGGGGAGGGATATCAATGGGTGGGGAAGAAGATCAGTGGGGGGAGGGAGATCAGTGGGGGGAGGGCCACTGTGGAGGAAGATCAATGGGAGGGAAGGAGTTCAGTGGGGAGGGAGGGAGATCAGTGGTGAGGGAGAGAGATCGGTGGGGAGGGAGTGAGATCAGTGGGGGAGATGGAGATCGGTGGGAGGGAGAGAGATCAGTGGGGGGAGGGGGATCAGTGGGGGGAGGGAGAGATCAGTGGGTGCGGAGGGAGATGAGTGGGGAGAGAGATCTGTGGGTGGGGAGGGAGATCAGTGGTGAGGGAGGGAGATCTGTGGGTGGGGAGGGAGATCAGTGGGGTGGAGGGCAATCAGTGGGGAGGGAGTGAGATCAGTGGGGGGTTGGAGATCGGTGGGAGGGAGGGAGATCAGTGGGGAGGGAGGGATATCAGTGGGAGGGAGGGACATCAGTCGGGAAGGTGATCAGTGGGGAGGGAGAGAGATCAGTGGGGGTTGGAGATCGGAGGGAGGGAGGGAGATCAGTGGGGAGTGAGGGATATCAGTGGGAGGGAGGGACATCATTCGGGAGGGTGATCAGTGGGGAGGGACTGAGATCAGTGGGGACAGATGGAGATCAGTGGGAGGGAGGGAGATGAGTGGGGAGGGAGGGAGATCAGTGGGGAGGGATATCAAAGGGTGGGGAAGGAGATCAGTGGGGAGGGAGATCAGTGGGGGGAGGGAGATCAGTGGGGTGGAGGGGGATCAGTGGGGGGAGGGAGATCAGTGGTGAGGGAGGGAGATCTGTGGGTGGGGAGGGAGATCAGTGGGGTGGAGGGCAATCAGTGGGGAGGGAGTGAGATCAGTGGGGGGTTGGAGATCGGTGGGAGGGAGGGAGATCAGTGGGGAGGGAGGGATATCAGTGGGAGGGAGGGACATCAGTCGGGAAGGTGATCAGTGGGGAGGGACTGAGATCAGTGGGGACAGATGGAGATCAGTGGGAGGGAGGGACATCAGTGGGGAGGGAGGGAGATCAGTGGGTGCGTAGGGAGATCAGTGGGGAGGGATATCAAAGGGTGGGGAAGGAGATCAGTGGGGAGGGAGATCGCTGGGGAGGGAATGAGATCAGTGGGGGGGTGAGAGATCAGTGGGAAGGGAGGGAGATCAGTGGGGAGGGAGGGAGATCTGTGGGGGGGACAGAGATCAGTGTGGGGAGGGTGATCAGTGGGGAGGGAGGGAGATCAGTGGGGGGAGAGAGATCAGTGGGGTGAGGGAGATCATTGGGGGGAGGGAGATTGGGGAGGAAGATCAGTGGGAGGGATTGTGATCAGTGGGGGCGGGAGAGAGATCAGTGGGTGCGGAGGGAGATCAGTGGAGGGGAGGGAGATACGTGGGGGGAGGGAGATAGGGGAGGTAGATCAGTGGGAGGGAAGGAGATTAGTGGGGGAGCGGGAGATCAGTGGGGTGGAGGGCAATCAGTGGGGAGGGAGTGAGATCAGTGGGGGGTTGGAGATCGGTGGGAGGGAGGGAGATCAGTGGGGAGGGAGGGATATCAGTGGGAGGGAGGGACATCATTCGGGAGGGTGACCAGTGGGGAGGGACTGAGATCAGTGGGGACAGATGGAGATCAGTGGGAGGGAGGGACATCAGTGGGGAGGGAGGGAGATCAGTGGGTGCGTAGGGAGATCAGTGGGGAGGGATATCAAAGGGTGGGGAAGGAGATCAGTGGGGAGGGAGATCGCTGGGGAGGGAATGAGATCAGTGGGGGGGGTGAGAGATCAGTGGGGAGGGAGGGAGATCAGTGGGGAGGGAGGGAGATCTGTGGGGGGGACAGAGATCAGTGTGGGGAGGGTGATCAGTGGGGAGGGAGGGAGATCAGTGGGGGGGAGAGAGATCAGTGGGGTGAGGGAGATCATTGGGGGGAGGGAGATTGGGGAGGAAGATCAGTGGGAGGGATTGTGATCAGTGGGGGCGGGAGAGAGATCAGTGGGTGCGGAGGGAGATCAGTGGAGGGGAGGGAGATACGTGGGGGGAGGGAGATAGGGGAGGTAGATCAGTGGGAGGGAAGGAGATTAGTGGGGGAGCGGGAGATCAGTGGGGAGGGAGGGAGATCAGTGGGGTGGAGGGAAATTAGTGGGGGGAGGGATATTGGGGAGGAAGATCAGTGGGAGGGAAGGAGATCAGTGGGGTGGAGGGGGATCAGTGGGGGGAGGGAGATCTTGGGGTGAGGGCCATTGTGGAGGAAGATCAGTGGGTGGGAAGGAGTTCAGTGGGGAGGGAGGGAGATCAGTGGGGAGGGAGGGAGATCAGTGGGGAGGGAATGAGATCAGTGGGGGGGGAGAGATCAGTGGGGGCGAGGGAAATCAGTGGGGTGGAGTGAGATCAGTGGGGGGAGGGAAATCAGTGTGGTGGAGTGAGATCAATGGGGGGAGGGAGATTGGGAAGGAAGATCAGTGGGAGGGAAGGAGTTCTGTGGGGGGGTGGGAGATCAGTTGGGGGAGGGAGATTGGGAAGGAAGATCAGTGGGAGGGAAGGAATTCTGTGGGGGTGGGAGATCAGTTGGGGGAGGGAGATCAGTGGGTTGCAGGGGGATCAGTGGGGGGAGGGAGACAGTGGGGAGGGAGCGAGATCAGTGGGGGCAGGGAGATCAGTGGGGAGGGAGAGAGATCAGTTGATGCGGAGGAGAATCAGTGGGGTGGAGGGAGATCAGTGGGAGGGACAGAGATCAGTGGGTGGGGAGGGAGATCAGTGGGGACGGAGAGAGATCAGTGGGATGGGGAGGGAGATCAGTGGGGAGGGAGAGAGATCAGTTGATGCGGAGGGAGATCAGTGGGGAGAGAGATCAGTGGGGATGGAGATCAGTGGGGTCGAGGGAGATTAGTGGGGGGAGGGAGATCAGTGGGGTCGAGGGAGATTAGTGGGGGGAGGGAGATCAGTGGGTGGGAGAGAGATCAGTTGATGCGGAGGGAGATCAGTGGGGAGAGATATCAGTGGGGAGAGAGATCAGTTGGGAGGGAGATCAGCGGGGGGAGGGAGATCAGTGGGGAGGGAGAGAGATCGGTGGGGGAGGGAGTGAGATCAGTGGGGTGGAGGGCAATCAGTGGGGAGGGAGTGAGATCAGTGGGGGGAGGGAGATCAGTGGGGGAGGGAGTGAGATCAGTGGGGGGATGGAGATCAGTGGGAGGGAGGGAGATCAGTGGGGAGGGAGGGATATCAGTGGGAGGGAGGGACATCATTCGGGAGGGTGATCAGTGGGGAGGGACTGAGATCAGTGGGGAGGGATATCAAAGGGTGGGGAAGGAGATCAGTGGGGAGGGAGATCAGTGGGGCGGGATATCGCTGGGGAGGGAATGAGATCAGTGGGGAGGGATATCAATGGTGGGGAAGTAGATCAGTGGGGGGAGGGAGATCAGTGGGGGGGAGGGCCATTGTGGAGGAAGATCAGTGGGAGGGAAGGAGTTCATTGGGGAGGGAGGGAGATCAGTGGTGAGGGAGAGAGATCGGTGGGGAGGGAATGAGATTAGTGGGGGGATGGAGATCGGTGGGAGTGAGGGAGATCAGTGGGGAGGGAGGGATATCAGTGGGGGGAGGGAGATCAGTGGTGTGGGAGAGAGATCGATAGGGAGGGAGTGAGATCAGTGGGGTGGAGGGCAATCAGTGGGGGAGGGAGTGAGATCAGTGGGGGGATGGAGATCGGTGGGAGGGGAGGGAGATCAGTGGGGAGGGAGGGATATCAGTGCGGAGGGTGATCAATGGGGAGAGAGATCAGTGGGGAGAGAGAGCAGTGGGGAGGGAGAGAGATCAGTTGATGCGGAGGAGATCAGTGGGGAGAGAGATCAGTGGGGATGGAGATCAGTGGGTGAGGGAGATTAGTGGGGAGGGAGGGAGATCAGTGAGGTGGAGGGAGATTAGTGGGGGGGAGGGATATTGCAGAGGAAGGTCAGTGGGAGGGAAGGAGATCAGTGGGGGGGGAGTGAGATCAGTGGGGGGAGGGAGATCACTGTGGAGGGATGGAGATCAGTGGGGTGGAGGGGGATCAGTGGGGGGAGGGAGATCAGTGGGGTGGGAGGGAAGATCAGTGGGGTGGAGGGAGATTAGTGGGGGGAGGATATTGGGGAGGAAGATCAGTGGTTGGGAAGGAGCACTGGGGTGGAGGGGGATCAGTGGGGGAGTGAGATCAGTGGGGTGGAGGGCAATCAGTGGGGAGGGAGTGTGATCAGTGGGGGGATGGAGATCGGTGGGAGGGAGGGAGATCAGTGGGGAGGGAGGGATATCAGTGCGGAGGGTGATCAGTGGGGAGAGAGATCAGTGGGGAGAGAGAGCAGTGGGGAGGGAGAGAGATCAGTTGATGCGGAGGGAGATCAGTGGGGAGAGAGATCAGTGGGGATGGAGATCAGTGGGGTGAGGGGAGATTAGTGGGGAGGGAGGGAGATCAGTGAGGTGGAGGGAGATTAGTGGGGGGAGGGATATTGCAGAGGAAGGTCAGTGGGAGGGAAGGAGATCAGTGGGGGGGAGTGAGATCATGGGGGGAGGGAGATCACTGTGGAGGGTGATGGAGATCAGTGGGGTGGGAGGGGGATCAGTGGGGGGGAGGGAGATCAGTGGGGTGGAGGGGGATCAGTGGGGGGAGGGAGATCAGTGGGGGGAGGGCCATTGTGGAGGAAGATCAGTGGGAGGGAAGGAGTTTCAGTGGGGAGGGAGGGAGATCAGTGGGAGGGGAATGAGATCAGTGGGGGGGGAAGAGATCAGTGGGTGCGGAGGGAGATGAGTGGGGAGAGAGATCTGTGGGGTGGGGGAGGGAGATCAGTGGTGAGGGAGAGAATCGGTGGGGAGGGAGTGAGATCAGTGGGGTGGAGGGCAATCAGTGGGGTGGAGGCAATCAGTGGTGAGGGAGAGAGATCGGTGGGGAGGGAGTTAGATCAGTGGGGGAGGGAGATCAGTGGGTGACGGAGTGTGATCAGTGGGGGGTTGAGATCGGTGGAGGGAGGGAGATCAATGGGGAGGGAGGGATATCAGTGGGAGGGAGGGACATCAGTCGGAAGGTGATCAGTGGGGAGGGAGAGAGATCAGTGGGGTTGGAGATCGGAGGGAGGGAGGGAGATCAGTGGGGAGTGAGGGATATCAGTGGGAGGGGAGGGACATCATTCGGGAGGGTGATCAGTGGGGAGGGACTGAGATCAGTGGGGACAGATGGAGATCAGTGGGAGGGAGGGAGATGAAGTGGGGAGGGAGGGAGATCAGTGGGGAGGGATATCAAAGGGTGGGGAAGGAGATCAGTGGGGAGGAGATCAGTGGGGGGGAGGGAGATCAGTGGGGTGGAGGGGGATCAGTGGGGGGAGGGAGATCAGTGGGGGGAGGGAGATCAGTGGGGTGGAGGGGGATCAGTGGGGGGAGGGAGATCAGTGGGGGGAGGGCCATTGTGGAGGAAGATCAATGGGAGGGAAGGAGTTCAGTGGGGAGGGAGGGAGATCAGTGGTGAGGGAGAGAGATCGATGGGGAGGGAGTGAGATCAGTGGGGTGGAGGGCAATCAGTGGGGAGGGAGTGAGATCAGTGGGGGAGATGGAGATCGGTGGGAGGGAGAGAGAGCAGTGGGGTGGGAGATCAGTGGGGGGAGGGAGATAAGTGGGGGGAGGGCCATTGTGGAGGAAGATCAGTGGGAGGGAAGGAGTTCAGTGGGGAGGGAGGGAGATCAGTGGGGGGGGAAGAGATCAGTGGGTGCGGAGGGAGATGAGTGGGGAGAGAGATCTGTGGGTGGGGAGGGAGATCAGTGGGGTGGAGGGCAATCAGTGGGGAGGGAGTGAGATCAGTGGGGGGGATGGAGATCAGTGGGAGGGAGGGAGATCAGTGGGAAGGGAGGGATATCAGTGGGAGGGAGGGACATCATTCGGGTGGGTGATCAGTGGGGAGGGACTGAGATCAGTGGGGAGGGAGTGAGATCAGTGGGGTGGAGGGCAATCAGTGGGGAGGGAGTGAGATCAGTGGGGGGGATGGAGATCGGTGGGAGGGAGGGAGATCAGTGGGGAGGGAGGGATATCAGTGGGAGGGAGGGACATCATTCGGGAGGGTGATCAGTGGGGAGGGACTGAGATCAGTGGGGACAGATGGAGATTAGTGGGAGGGAGGGAGATGAGTGGGGAGGGAGGGAGATCAGTGGGGAGGGATATCAATGGGTGGGGAAGAAGATCAGTGGGGGGAGGGAGATCAGTGGGGGGAGGGCCACTGTGGAGGAAGATCAATGGGAGGGAAGGAGTTCAGTGGGGAGGGAGGGAGATCAGTGGTGAGGGAGAGAGATCGGTGGGGAGGGAGTGAGATCAGTGGGGGAGATGGAGATCGGTGGGAGGGAGAGAGATCAGTGGGGGGAGGGGGATCAGTGGGGGGAGGGAGAGATCAGTGGGTGCGGAGGGAGATGAGTGGGGAGAGAGATCTGTGGGTGGGGAGGGAGATCAGTGGTGAGGGAGGGAGATCTGTGGGTGGGGAGGGAGATCAGTGGGGTGGAGGGCAATCAGTGGGGAGGGAGTGAGATCAGTGGGGGGTTGGAGATCGGTGGGAGGGAGGGAGATCAGTGGGGAGGGAGGGATATCAGTGGGAGGGAGGGACATCAGTCGGGAAGGTGATCAGTGGGGAGGGAGAGAGATCAGTGGGGGTTGGAGATCGGAGGGAGGGAGGGAGATCAGTGGGGAGTGAGGGATATCAGTGGGAGGGAGGGACATCATTCGGGAGGGTGATCAGTGGGGAGGGACTGAGATCAGTGGGGACAGATGGAGATCAGTGGGAGGGAGGGAGATGAGTGGGGAGGGAGGGAGATCAGTGGGGAGGGATATCAAAGGGTGGGGAAGGAGATCAGTGGGGAGGGAGATCAGTGGGGGGAGGGAGATCAGTGGGGTGGAGGGGGATCAGTGGGGGGAGGGAGATCAGTGGGGGGAGGGAGATCAGTGGGGTGGAGGGGGATCAGTGGGGGGAGGGAGATCAGTGGGGGGAGGGCCATTGTGGAGGAAGATCAATGGGAGGGAAGGAGTTCAGTGGGGAGGGAGGGAGATCAGTGGTGAGGGAGAGAGATCGATGGGGAGGGAGTGAGATCAGTGGGGTGGAGGGCAATCAGTGGGGAGGGAGTGAGATCAGTGGGGGAGATGGAGATCGGTGGGAGGGAGAGAGAGCAGTGGGGTGGGAGATCAGTGGGGGGAGGGAGATAAGTGGGGGGAGGGCCATTGTGGAGGAAGATCAGTGGGAGGGAAGGAGTTCAGTGGGGAGGGAGGGAGATCAGTGGGGGGGGAAGAGATCAGTGGGTGCGGAGGGAGATGAGTGGGGAGAGAGATCTGTGGGTGGGGAGGGAGATCAGTGGGGTGGAGGGCAATCAGTGGGGAGGGAGTGAGATCAGTGGGGGGGATGGAGATCAGTGGGAGGGAGGGAGATCAGTGGGAAGGGAGGGATATCAGTGGGAGGGAGGGACATCATTCGGGTGGGTGATCAGTGGGGAGGGACTGAGATCAGTGGGGAGGGAGTGAGATCAGTGGGGTGGAGGGCAATCAGTGGGGAGGGAGTGAGATCAGTGGGGGGGATGGAGATCGGTGGGAGGGAGGGAGATCAGTGGGGAGGGAGGGATATCAGTGGGAGGGAGGGACATCATTCGGGAGGGTGATCAGTGGGGAGGGACTGAGATCAGTGGGGACAGATGGAGATCAGTGGGAGGGAGGGAGATGAGTGGGGAGGGAGGGAGATCAGTGGGGAGGGATATCAATGGGTGGGGAAGAAGATCAGTGGGGGGAGGGAGATCAGTGGGGGGAGGGCCACTGTGGAGGAAGATCAATGGGAGGGAAGGAGTTCAGTGGGGAGGGAGGGAGATCAGTGGTGAGGGAGAGAGATCGGTGGGGAGGGAGTGAGATCAGTGGGGGAGATGGAGATCGGTGGGAGGGAGAGAGATCAGTGGGGGGAGGGGGATCAGTGGGGGGAGGGAGAGATCAGTGGGTGCGGAGGGAGATGAGTGGGGAGAGAGATCTGTGGGTGGGGAGGGAGATCAGTGGTGAGGGAGGGAGATCTGTGGGTGGGGAGGGAGATCAGTGGGGTGGAGGGCAATCAGTGGGGAGGGAGTGAGATCAGTGGGGGGTTGGAGATCGGTGGGAGGGAGGGAGATCAGTGGGGAGGGAGGGATATCAGTGGGAGGGAGGGACATCAGTCGGGAAGGTGATCAGTGGGGAGGGAGAGAGATCAGTGGGGGTTGGAGATCGGAGGGAGGGAGGGAGATCAGTGGGGAGTGAGGGATATCAGTGGGAGGGAGGGACATCATTCGGGAGGGTGATCAGTGGGGAGGGACTGAGATCAGTGGGGACAGATGGAGATCAGTGGGAGGGAGGGAGATGAGTGGGGAGGGAGGGAGATCAGTGGGGAGGGATATCAAAGGGTGGGGAAGGAGATCAGTGGGGAGGGAGATCAGTGGGGGGAGGGAGATCAGTGGGGTGGAGGGGGATCAGTGGGGGGAGGGAGATCAGTGGTGAGGGAGGGAGATCTGTGGGTGGGGAGGGAGATCAGTGGGGTGGAGGGCAATCAGTGGGGAGGGAGTGAGATCAGTGGGGGGTTGGAGATCGGTGGGAGGGAGGGAGATCAGTGGGGAGGGAGGGATATCAGTGGGAGGGAGGGACATCAGTCGGGAAGGTGATCAGTGGGGAGGGACTGAGATCAGTGGGGACAGATGGAGATCAGTGGGAGGGAGGGACATCAGTGGGGAGGGAGGGAGATCAGTGGGTGCGTAGGGAGATCAGTGGGGAGGGATATCAAAGGGTGGGGAAGGAGATCAGTGGGGAGGGAGATCGCTGGGGAGGGAATGAGATCAGTGGGGGGGTGAGAGATCAGTGGGAAGGGAGGGAGATCAGTGGGGAGGGAGGGAGATCTGTGGGGGGGACAGAGATCAGTGTGGGGAGGGTGATCAGTGGGGAGGGAGGGAGATCAGTGGGGGGAGAGAGATCAGTGGGGTGAGGGAGATCATTGGGGGGAGGGAGATTGGGGAGGAAGATCAGTGGGAGGGATTGTGATCAGTGGGGGCGGGAGAGAGATCAGTGGGTGCGGAGGGAGATCAGTGGAGGGGAGGGAGATACGTGGGGGGAGGGAGATAGGGGAGGTAGATCAGTGGGAGGGAAGGAGATTAGTGGGGGAGCGGGAGATCAGTGGGGTGGAGGGCAATCAGTGGGGAGGGAGTGAGATCAGTGGGGGGTTGGAGATCGGTGGGAGGGAGGGAGATCAGTGGGGAGGGAGGGATATCAGTGGGAGGGAGGGACATCATTCGGGAGGGTGACCAGTGGGGAGGGACTGAGATCAGTGGGGACAGATGGAGATCAGTGGGAGGGAGGGACATCAGTGGGGAGGGAGGGAGATCAGTGGGTGCGTAGGGAGATCAGTGGGGAGGGATATCAAAGGGTGGGGAAGGAGATCAGTGGGGAGGGAGATCGCTGGGGAGGGAATGAGATCAGTGGGGGGGGTGAGAGATCAGTGGGGAGGGAGGATCAGTGGGGAGGGAGGGAGATCTGTGGGGGGGACAGAGATCAGTGTGGGGAGGGTGATCAGTGGGGAGGGAGGGAGATCAGTGGGGGGGGAGAGAGATCAGTGGGGTGAGGGAGATCATTGGGGGGAGGGAGATTGGGGAGGAAGATCAGTGGGAGGGATTGTGATCAGTGGGGGCGGGAGAGAGATCAGTGGGTGCGGAGGGAGATCAGTGGAGGGGAGGGAGATACGTGGGGGGAGGGAGATAGGGGAGGTAGATCAGTGGGAGGGAAGGAGATTAGTGGGGGAGCGGGAGATCAGTGGGGTGGAGGGCAATCAGTGGGGAGGGTCTGAGATCAGTGGGGACAGATGGAGATCAGTGGGAGGGAGGGACATCAGTGGGGAGGGAGGGAGATCAGTGGGTGCGTAGGGAGATCAGTGGGGAGGGATATCAAAGGGTGGGGAAGGAGATCAGTGGGGAGGGAGATCGCTGGGGAGGGAATGAGATCAGTGGGGGGGGTGAGAGATCAGTGGGGAGAGAGGGAGATCAGTGGGGAGGGAGGGAGATCTGTGGGGGGGGACAGAGATCAGTGTGGGGAGGGTGATCAGTGGGGAGGGAGGGAGATCAGTGGGGGGGAGAGAGATCAGTGGGGTGAGGGAGATCATTGGGTGGAGGGAGATTGGGGAGGAAGATCAGTGGGAGGGATTGTGATCAGTGGGGGCGGGAGAGAGATCAGTGGGTGCGGAGGGAGATCAGTGGAGGGGAGGGAGATACGTGGGGGGAGGGAGATAGGGGAGGTAGATCAGTGGGAGGGAAGGAGATTAGTGGGGGAGCGGGAGATCAGTGGGGAGGGAGGGAAGATCAGTGGGGTGGAGGGAGATTAGTGGGGGGAGGGATATTGGGGAGGAAGATCAGTGGGAGGGAAGGAGATCAGTGGGGTGGAGGGGGATCAGTGGGGGGAGGGAGATCAGTGGGGTGAGGGCCATTGTGGAGGAAGATCAGTGGGTGGGAAGGAGTTCAGTGGGGAGGGAGTGAGATCAGTGTGGAGGGAGGGAGATCAGTGGGGAGGGAATGAGATCAGTGGGGGTGGAGAGATCAGTGGGTGCGGAGGGATATGAGTGGGGAGACAGATCTGTGGGTGGGGAGGGAGATCAGTGGTGAGGGAGAGAGATCGGTGGGGAGGGAGTGAGATCAGTGGGGGCGAGGGAAATCAGTGGGGTGGAGTGAGATCAATGGGGGGAGGGAGATTGGGAAGGAAGATTAGTGGGAGGGAAGGAGTTCTGTGGGGGGGGTGGGAGATCAGTGGGTTGAAGGGGGATCAGTGGGGGCAGGGAAATCAGTGTGGAGGGAGAGAGATCAGTGGGTGGGGAGGGAGATCAGTGCGGAGGAAGATCAGTAGGGAGAGAGATCAGTGGGCAGAGAGATTAGTGGGGAGGGAGAGAGATCAGTGGGGAGGGAGGGAGGGAGATCAGTGGGGAGGGAGGGAGATCAGTGGGGAGGGATATCAAAGGGTGGGGAAGGAGATCAGTGGGGAAGGAGATCAGTGGGGCGGGAGATCGCTGGGGAGGGAATCAGATCAGTGGGGAGGGATATCAATGGGTGGGGAAGGAGATCAGTGGGGGGAGGGAGATCAGTGGGGGGAGGGAGATCAGTGGGGAGGGAGGGATATCAGTGCGGAGGGTGATCAGTGGGGAGAGAGATCAGTGGGGAGAGAGAGCAGTGGGGAGGGAGATCAGTGGGGAGGGAGAGAGATCAGTTGATGCAGAGGGAGATCAGTGGGGAGAGAGATCAGTGGGGATGGAGATCAGTGGGGTGAGGGAGATCAGTGGGGAGGGAGGGAGATCAGTGGGGTGGAGGGAGATTAGTGGGGGGAGGGATATTGCGGAGGAAGGTCAGTGGGAGGGAAGGAGATCAGTGGGGGGGAGTGAGATCAGTAGGGGGAGGGAGATCACTGTGGAGGGATGGAGATCAGTGGGGTGGAGGGGGATCAGTGGGGGGAGGGAGATCAGTGGGGTGGAGGGGGATCAGTGGGGGGAGGGAGATCAGTGGGGAGGGAGGGAGATCAGTAGGGAGGGAATGAGATCAGTGGGGGGGGAAGAGATCAGTGGGTGCGGAGGGAGATGAGTGGGGAGAGAGATCTGTGGGTGGGGAGGGAGATCAGTGGTGAGGGAGAGAGGTTGGTGGGGAGGGAGTGAGATCAGTGGGGTGGAGGGGAAAGTGGGGTGGAGGGCAATCAGTGGTGAGGGAGAGAGATCGGTGGGGAGGGAGTGAGATCAGTGGGGGGAGGGAGATCAGTGGTGAGGGAGTGAGATCAGTGGGGGGGTTGGAGATCGGTGGGAGGGAGGGAGATCAATGGGGAGGGAGGGATATCAGTGGGAGGGAGGGACATCAGTCGGGAAGGAGATCAGTGGGGGGGAGTGAGATCAGTGGGGGGAGGGAGATCACTGTGGAGGGATGGAGATCAGTGGGGTGGAGGGGGATCAGTTGGGGGAGGGAGATCAGTGGGGTGGAGGGGGATCAGTGGGGGGAGGGAGATCAGTGGGGGGAGGGCCATTGTGGAGGAAGATCAGTGGGAGGGAAGGAGTTCAGTGGGGAGGGAGGGAGATCAGTGGGGAGGGAATGAGATCAGTGGGGGGGGAAGAGATCAGTGGGTGCGGAGGGAGATGAGTGGGGAGAGAGATCTGTGGGTGGGGAGGGAGATCAGTGGTGAGGGAGAGAGGTCGGTGGGGAGGGAGTGAGATCAGTGGGGTGGAGGGGAAAGTGGGGTGGAGGGCAATCAGTGGTGAGGGAGAGAGATCGGTGGGGAGGGAGTTAGATCAGTGGGGGGAGGGAGATCAGTGGTGACGGAGTGTGATCAGTGGGGGGGTTGGAGATCGGTGGGAGGGAGGGAGATCAATGGGGAGGGAGGGATATCAGTGGGAGGGAGGGACATCAGTCGGGAAGGTGATCAGTGGGGAGGGAGAGAGATCAGTGGGGGTTGGAGATCGGAGGGAGGGAGGGAGATCAGTGGGGAGTGAGGGATATCAGTGGGAGGGAGGGACATCATTCGGGAGGGTGATCAGTGGGGAGGGACTGAGATCAGTGGGGACAGATGGAGATCAGTGGGAGGGAGGGAGATGAGTGGGGAGGGAGGGATATCAAAGGGTGGGGAAGGAGATCAGTGGGGAGGGAGATCAGTGGGGGGAGGGAGATCAGTGGGGTGGAGGGGGATCAGTGGGGGGAGGGAGATCAGTGGGGGGAGGGAGATCAGTGGGGTGGAGGGGGATCAGTGGGGGGAGGGAGATCAGTGGGGGGAGGGCCATTGTGGAGGAAGATCAATGGGAGGGAAGGAGTTCAGTGGGGAGGGAGGGAGATCAGTGGTGAGGGAGAGAGATCGATGGGGAGGGAGTGAGATCAGTGGGGTGGAGGGCAATCAGTGGGGAGGGAGTGAGATCAGTGGGGGAGATGGAGATCGGTGGGAGGGAGAGAGAGCAGTGGGGTGGGAGATCAGTGGGGGGAGGGAGATAAGTGGGGGGAGGGCCATTGTGGAGGAAGATCAGTGGGAGGGAAGGAGTTCAGTGGGGAGGGAGGGAGATCAGTGGGGGGGGAAGAGATCAGTGGGTGCGGAGGGAGATGAGTGGGGAGAGAGATCTGTGGGTGGGGAGGGAGATCAGTGGGGTGGAGGGCAATCAGTGGGGAGGGAGTGAGATCAGTGGGGACAGATGGAGATCAGTGGGAGGGAGGGAGATGAGTGGGGAGGGAGGGAGATCAGTGGGGAGGGATATCAAAGGGTGGGGAAGGAGATCAGTGGGGAGGGAGATCAGTGGGGGGAGGGAGATCAGTGGGGTGGAGGGGGATCAGTGGGGGGAGGGAGATCAGTGGGGGG
This sequence comes from Hypanus sabinus, assembly GCF_030144855.1. Taxonomy (NCBI): domain Eukaryota; kingdom Metazoa; phylum Chordata; class Chondrichthyes; order Myliobatiformes; family Dasyatidae; genus Hypanus; species Hypanus sabinus. Next base: position 56,555,154 of record NC_082725.1, on the reverse strand, counting down.
AGGGAGATCAGTGTGGTGGAGGGGGATCAGTGGGGGGAGGGAGATCAGTGGGGGGAGGGCCATTGTGGAGGAAGATCAATGGGAGGGAAGGAGTTCAGTGGGGAGGGAGGGAGATCAGTGGTGAGGGAGAGAGATCGATGGGGAGGGAGTGAGATCAGTGGGGTGGAGGGCAATCAGTGGGGAGGGAGTGAGATCAGTGGGGGAGATGGAGATCGGTGGGAGGGAGAGAGAGCAGTGGGGTGGGAGATCAGTGGGGGGAGGGAGATAAGTGGGGGGAGGGCCATTGTGGAGGAAGATCAGTGGGAGGGAAGGAGTTCAGTGGGGAGGGAGGGAGATCAGTGGGGGGGGAAGAGATCAGTGGGTGCGGAGGGAGATGAGTGGGGAGAGAGATCTGTGGGTGGGGAGGGAGATCAGTGGGGTGGAGGGCAATCAGTGGGGAGGGAGTGAGATCAGTGGGGGGGATGGAGATCAGTGGGAGGGAGGGAGATCAGTGGGAAGGGAGGGATATCAGTGGGAGGGAGGGACATCATTCGGGTGGGTGATCAGTGGGGAGGGACTGAGATCAGTGGGGAGGGAGTGAGATCAGTGGGGTGGAGGGCAATCAGTGGGGAGGGAGTGAGATCAGTGGGGGGGATGGAGATCGGTGGGAGGGAGGGAGATCAGTGGGGAGGGAGGGATATCAGTGGGAGGGAGGGACATCATTCGGGAGGGTGATCAGTGGGGAGGGACTGAGATCAGTGGGGACAGATGGAGATCAGTGGGAGGGAGGGAGATGAGTGGGGAGGGAGGGAGATCAGTGGGGAGGGATATCAATGGGTGGGGAAGAAGATCAGTGGGGGGAGGGAGATCAGTGGGGGGAGGGCCATTGTGGAGGAAGATCAGTGGGAGGGAAGGAGTTCAGTGGGGAGGGAGGGAGATCAGTGGGGAGGGAATGAGATCAGTGGGGGGGGAAGAGATCAGTGGGTGCGGAGGGAGATGAGTGGGGAGAGAGATCTGTGGGTGGGGAGGGAGATCAGTGGTGAGGGAGAGAGGTTGGTGGGGAGGGAGTGAGATCAGTGGGGTGGAGGGGAAAGTGGGGTGGAGGGCAATCAGTGGTGAGGGAGAGAGATCGGTGGGGAGGGAGTGAGATCAGTGGGGGGAGGGAGATCAGTGGTGAGGGAGTGAGATCAGTGGGGGGGTTGGAGATCGGTGGGAGGGAGGGAGATCAATGGGGAGGGAGGGATATCAGTGGGAGGGAGGGACATCAGTCGGGAAGGAGATCAGTGGGGGGGAGTGAGATCAGTGGGGGGAGGGAGATCACTGTGGAGGGATGGAGATCAGTGGGGTGGAGGGGGATCAGTTGGGGGAGGGAGATCAGTGGGGTGGAGGGGGATCAGTGGGGGGAGGGAGATCAGTGGGGGGAGGGCCATTGTGGAGGAAGATCAGTGGGAGGGAAGGAGTTCAGTGGGGAGGGAGGGAGATCAGTGGGGAGGGAATGAGATCAGTGGGGGGGGAAGAGATCAGTGGGTGCGGAGGGAGATGAGTGGGGAGAGAGATCTGTGGGTGGGGAGGGAGATCAGTGGTGAGGGAGAGAGGTCGGTGGGGAGGGAGTGAGATCAGTGGGGTGGAGGGGAAAGTGGGGTGGAGGGCAATCAGTGGTGAGGGAGAGAGATCGGTGGGGAGGGAGTTAGATCAGTGGGGGGAGGGAGATCAGTGGTGACGGAGTGTGATCAGTGGGGGGGTTGGAGATCGGTGGGAGGGAGGGAGATCAATGGGGAGGGAGGGATATCAGTGGGAGGGAGGGACATCAGTCGGGAAGGTGATCAGTGGGGAGGGAGAGAGATCAGTGGGGGTTGGAGATCGGAGGGAGGGAGGGAGATCAGTGGGGAGTGAGGGATATCAGTGGGAGGGAGGGACATCATTCGGGAGGGTGATCAGTGGGGAGGGACTGAGATCAGTGGGGACAGATGGAGATCAGTGGGAGGGAGGGAGATGAGTGGGGAGGGAGGGATATCAAAGGGTGGGGAAGGAGATCAGTGGGGAGGGAGATCAGTGGGGGGAGGGAGATCAGTGGGGTGGAGGGGGATCAGTGGGGGGAGGGAGATCAGTGGGGGGAGGGAGATCAGTGGGGTGGAGGGGGATCAGTGGGGGGAGGGAGATCAGTGGGGGGAGGGCCATTGTGGAGGAAGATCAATGGGAGGGAAGGAGTTCAGTGGGGAGGGAGGGAGATCAGTGGTGAGGGAGAGAGATCGATGGGGAGGGAGTGAGATCAGTGGGGTGGAGGGCAATCAGTGGGGAGGGAGTGAGATCAGTGGGGGAGATGGAGATCGGTGGGAGGGAGAGAGAGCAGTGGGGTGGGAGATCAGTGGGGGGAGGGAGATAAGTGGGGGGAGGGCCATTGTGGAGGAAGATCAGTGGGAGGGAAGGAGTTCAGTGGGGAGGGAGGGAGATCAGTGGGGGGGGAAGAGATCAGTGGGTGCGGAGGGAGATGAGTGGGGAGAGAGATCTGTGGGTGGGGAGGGAGATCAGTGGGGTGGAGGGCAATCAGTGGGGAGGGAGTGAGATCAGTGGGGACAGATGGAGCTCAGTGGGAGGGAGGGAGATGAGTGGGGAGGGAGGGAGATCAGTGGGGAGGGATATCAAAGGGTGGGGAAGGAGATCAGTGGGGAGGGAGATCAGTGGGGGGAGGGAGATCAGTGGGGTGGAGGGGGATCAGTGGGGGGAGGGAGATCAGTGGGGGGAGGGAGATCAGTGGGGTGGAGGGGGATCAGTGGGGGGAGGGAGATCAGTGGGGGGAGGGCCATTGTGGAGGAAGATCAATGGGAGGGAAGGAGTTCAGTGGGGAGGGAGGGAGATCAGTGGTGAGGGAGAGAGATCGATGGGGAGGGAGTGAGATCAGTGGGGTGGAGGGCAATCAGTGGGGAGGGAGTGAGATCAGTGGGGGAGATGGAGATCGGTGGGAGGGAGAGAGAGCAGTGGGGTGGGAGATCAGTGGGGGGAGGGAGATAAGTGGGGGGAGGGCCATTGTGGAGGAAGATCAGTGGGAGGGAAGGAGTTCAGTGGGGAGGGAGGGAGATCAGTGGGGGGGGAAGAGATCAGTGGGTGCGGAGGGAGATGAGTGGGGAGAGAGATCTGTGGGTGGGGAGGGAGATCAGTGGGGTGGAGGGCAATCAGTGGGGAGGGAGTGAGATCAGTGGGGGGGATGGAGATCAGTGGGAGGGAGGGAGATCAGTGGGAAGGGAGGGATATCAGTGGGAGGGAGGGACATCATTCGGGTGGGTGATCAGTGGGGAGGGACTGAGATCAGTGGGGAGGGAGTGAGATCAGTGGGGTGGAGGGCAATCAGTGGGGAGGGAGTGAGATCAGTGGGGGGGATGGAGATCGGTGGGAGGGAGGGAGATCAGTGGGGAGGGAGGGATATCAGTGGGAGGGAGGGACATCATTCGGGAGGGTGATCAGTGGGGAGGGACTGAGATCAGTGGGGACAGATGGAGATCAGTGGGAGGGAGGGAGATGAGTGGGGAGGGAGGGAGATCAGTGGGGAGGGATATCAATGGGTGGGGAAGAAGATCAGTGGGGGGAGGGAGATCAGTGGGGGGAGGGCCACTGTGGAGGAAGATCAATGGGAGGGAAGGAGTTCAGTGGGGAGGGAGGGAGATCAGTGGTGAGGGAGAGAGATCGGTGGGGAGGGAGTGAGATCAGTGGGGGAGATGGAGATCGGTGGGAGGGAGAGAGATCAGTGGGGGGAGGGGGATCAGTGGGGGGAGGGAGAGATCAGTGGGTGCGGAGGGAGATGAGTGGGGAGAGAGATCTGTGGGTGGGGAGGGAGATCAGTGGTGAGGGAGGGAGATCTGTGGGTGGGGAGGGAGATCAGTGGGGTGGAGGGCAATCAGTGGGGAGGGAGTGAGATCAGTGGGGGGTTGGAGATCGGTGGGAGGGAGGGAGATCAGTGGGGAGGGAGGGATATCAGTGGGAGGGAGGGACATCAGTCGGGAAGGTGATCAGTGGGGAGGGAGAGAGATCAGTGGGGGTTGGAGATCGGAGGGAGGGAGGGAGATCAGTGGGGAGTGAGGGATATCAGTGGGAGGGAGGGACATCATTCGGGAGGGTGATCAGTGGGGAGGGACTGAGATCAGTGGGGACAGATGGAGATCAGTGGGAGGGAGGGAGATGAGTGGGGAGGGAGGGAGATCAGTGGGGAGGGATATCAAAGGGTGGGGAAGGAGATCAGTGGGGAGGGAGATCAGTGGGGGGAGGGAGATCAGTGGGGTGGAGGGGGATCAGTGGGGGGAGGGAGATCAGTGGGGGGAGGGAGATCAGTGGGGTGGAGGGGGATCAGTGGGGGGAGGGAGATCAGTGGGGGGAGGGCCATTGTGGAGGAAGATCAATGGGAGGGAAGGAGTTCAGTGGGGAGGGAGGGAGATCAGTGGTGAGGGAGAGAGATCGATGGGGAGGGAGTGAGATCAGTGGGGTGGAGGGCAATCAGTGGGGAGGGAGTGAGATCAGTGGGGGAGATGGAGATCGGTGGGAGGGAGAGAGAGCAGTGGGGTGGGAGATCAGTGGGGGGAGGGAGATAAGTGGGGGGAGGGCCATTGTGGAGGAAGATCAGTGGGAGGGAAGGAGTTCAGTGGGGAGGGAGGGAGATCAGTGGGGGGGGAAGAGATCAGTGGGTGCGGAGGGAGATGAGTGGGGAGAGAGATCTGTGGGTGGGGAGGGAGATCAGTGGGGTGGAGGGCAATCAGTGGGGAGGGAGTGAGATCAGTGGGGGGGATGGAGATCAGTGGGAGGGAGGGAGATCAGTGGGAAGGGAGGGATATCAGTGGGAGGGAGGGACATCATTCGGGTGGGTGATCAGTGGGGAGGGACTGAGATCAGTGGGGAGGGAGTGAGATCAGTGGGGTGGAGGGCAATCAGTGGGGAGGGAGTGAGATCAGTGGGGGGGATGGAGATCGGTGGGAGGGAGGGAGATCAGTGGGGAGGGAGGGATATCAGTGGGAGGGAGGGACATCATTCGGGAGGGTGATCAGTGGGGAGGGACTGAGATCAGTGGGGACAGATGGAGATCAGTGGGAGGGAGGGAGATGAGTGGGGAGGGAGGGAGATCAGTGGGGAGGGATATCAATGGGTGGGGAAGAAGATCAGTGGGGGGAGGGAGATCAGTGGGGGGAGGGCCACTGTGGAGGAAGATCAATGGGAGGGAAGGAGTTCAGTGGGGAGGGAGGGAGATCAGTGGTGAGGGAGAGAGATCGGTGGGGAGGGAGTGAGATCAGTGGGGGAGATGGAGATCGGTGGGAGGGAGAGAGATCAGTGGGGGGAGGGGGATCAGTGGGGGGAGGGAGAGATCAGTGGGTGCGGAGGGAGATGAGTGGGGAGAGAGATCTGTGGGTGGGGAGGGAGATCAGTGGTGAGGGAGGGAGATCTGTGGGTGGGGAGGGAGATCAGTGGGGTGGAGGGCAATCAGTGGGGAGGGAGTGAGATCAGTGGGGGGTTGGAGATCGGTGGGAGGGAGGGAGATCAGTGGGGAGGGAGGGATATCAGTGGGAGGGAGGGACATCAGTCGGGAAGGTGATCAGTGGGGAGGGAGAGAGATCAGTGGGGGTTGGAGATCGGAGGGAGGGAGGGAGATCAGTGGGGAGTGAGGGATATCAGTGGGAGGGAGGGACATCATTCGGGAGGGTGATCAGTGGGGAGGGACTGAGATCAGTGGGGACAGATGGAGATCAGTGGGAGGGAGGGAGATGAGCGGGGAGGGAGGGAGATCAGTGGGGAGGGATATCAAAGGGTGGGGAAGGAGATCAGTGGGGAGGGAGATCAGTGGGGGGAGGGAGATCAGTGGGGTGGAGGGGGATCAGTGGGGGGAGGGAGATCAGTGGTGAGGGAGGGAGATCTGTGGGTGGGGAGGGAGATCAGTGGGGTGGAGGGCAATCAGTGGGGAGGGAGTGAGATCAGTGGGGGGTTGGAGATCGGTGGGAGGGAGGGAGATCAGTGGGGAGGGAGGGATATCAGTGGGAGGGAGGGACATCAGTCGGGAAGGTGATCAGTGGGGAGGGACTGAGATCAGTGGGGACAGATGGAGATCAGTGGGAGGGAGGGACATCAGTGGGGAGGGAGGGAGATCAGTGGGTGCGTAGGGAGATCAGTGGGGAGGGATATCAAAGGGTGGGGAAGGAGATCAGTGGGGAGGGAGATCGCTGGGGAGGGAATGAGATCAGTGGGGGGGTGAGAGATCAGTGGGAAGGGAGGGAGATCAGTGGGGAGGGAGGGAGATCTGTGGGGGGGACAGAGATCAGTGTGGGGAGGGTGATCAGTGGGGAGGGAGGGAGATCAGTGGGGGGAGAGAGATCAGTGGGGTGAGGGAGATCATTGGGGGGAGGGAGATTGGGGAGGAAGATCAGTGGGAGGGATTGTGATCAGTGGGGGCGGGAGAGAGATCAGTGGGTGCGGAGGGAGATCAGTGGAGGGGAGGGAGATACGTGGGGGGAGGGAGATAGGGGAGGTAGATCAGTGGGAGGGAAGGAGATTAGTGGGGGAGCGGGAGATCAGTGGGGTGGAGGGCAATCAGTGGGGAGGGAGTGAGATCAGTGGGGGGTTGGAGATCGGTGGGAGGGAGGGAGATCAGTGGGGAGGGAGGGATATCAGTGGGAGGGAGGGACATCATTCGGGAGGGTGACCAGTGGGGAGGGACTGAGATCAGTGGGGACAGATGGAGATCAGTGGGAGGGAGGGACATCAGTGGGGAGGGAGGGAGATCAGTGGGTGCGTAGGGAGATCAGTGGGGAGGGATATCAAAGGGTGGGGAAGGAGATCAGTGGGGAGGGAGATCGCTGGGGAGGGAATGAGATCAGTGGGGGGGGTGAGAGATCAGTGGGGAGGGAGGATCAGTGGGGAGGGAGGGAGATCTGTGGGGGGGACAGAGATCAGTGTGGGGAGGGTGATCAGTGGGGAGGGAGGGAGATCAGTGGGGGGGAGAGAGATCAGTGGGGTGAGGGAGATCATTGGGGGGAGGGAGATTGGGGAGGAAGATCAGTGGGAGGGATTGTGATCAGTGGGGGCGGGAGAGAGATCAGTGGGTGCGGAGGGAGATCAGTGGAGGGGAGGGAGATACGTGGGGGGAGGGAGATAGGGGAGGTAGATCAGTGGGAGGGAAGGAGATTAGTGGGGGAGCGGGAGATCAGTGGGGTGGAGGGCAATCAGTGGGGAGGGTCTGAGATCAGTGGGGACAGATGGAGATCAGTGGGAGGGAGGGACATCAGTGGGGAGGGAGGGAGATCAGTGGGTGCGTAGGGAGATCAGTGGGGGGGAGAGAGATCAGTGGGGTGAGGGAGATCATTGGGGGGAGGGAGATTGGGGAGGAAGATCAGTGGGAGGGATTGAGATCAGTGGGGGCGGGAGAGAGATCAGTGGGTGCGGAGGGAGATCAGTGGAGGGGAGGGAGATCAGTGGGGGGAGGGAGATAGGGGAGGTAGGTCAGTGCGAGGGAAGGAGATCAGTGGGGGAGCGGGAGATCAGTGGGGAGGGAGGGAGATCAGTGGGAGGGAGTGACATCAGTCGGGAGGGTGATCAGTGGTGAGGGACTGAGATCAGTGGGGACAGATGGAGATCAGTGGGAGGGTGGGAGATCAGTGGGGGGGGGATGGAGACTGGGGAGGAAGATCAGTGGGAGGGAAGGAGATCAGTGGGGTGGAGGAGATCAGTGGAGGTAGGGAGATTAGTGGAGGGAGGGAGATCAGTGGGGAGGGAGGGAGATCAGTTGAGGTAGGGAGATCAGTGGAGGGAGGGAGATCAGTCGGGAGGGTGATCAGTGGTGAGGGACTGAGATCAGTGGGGACAGATGGAGATCAGTGGGAGGGAGGGAGATCAGTGGGGAGGGAGGGAGATCAGTGGGTGCGTAGGGAGATCAGTGGGGAGGGATATCAATGGGTGGGGAAGGAGATCAGTGGGGTGGAGGAGATCAGTGGAGGGAGGGAGATCAGTGGAGGGAGGGAGATCAGTGGGTGGGGAAGGAGATCAGTGGGGAGGGAGATCAGTGGGGCGGGAGATCGCTGGGGTGGTAATGAGATCAGTGGGGAGGGATATCAATGGGTGGGGAAGGAGATCAGTCGGGGGAGGGAGATCAATGGGGGGAGGGCCATTGTGGAGGAAGATCAGTGGGAGGGAAGGAGTTCAGTGGGGAGGGAGGGAGATCAGTGGGGTGGAGGGCAATCCGTGGGGAGGGAGTGAGATCAGTGGGGGGGATGGAGATCGGTGGGAGCGAGGGATATCAGTGCGGAGGAAGATCAGTAGGGAGAGAGATCAGTGGGGAGAGAGAGAGATCAGTTGATGCGGAGGGAGATCAGTGGGGAGAGAGATCAGTGGGGATGGAGATCAGTGGGGGGAGGGAGATCAGTGGGGAGGGAGGGAGATCAGTGGGGTGGAGGGAGATTAGTGGGGGGAGGGAGATCAGTGGAGGGAGGGAGATCAGTGGGGTGTAGGGAGATTAGTGGGGGGAGGGATATTGCGGAGGAAGATCAGTGGGAGGGAAGGAGATCAGTGGGGGGGAGTGAGATCAGTGGGGGGAGGGAGATCACTGTGGAGGGATGGAGATCAGTGGGGTAGAGGGGGATCAGTGGGGGGAGGGATATCAGTGGGGGGAGGGCCATTGTGGAGGAAGATCAGTGGGAGGGAAGGAGTTCAGTGGGAGGGAATGAGATCAGTGGGGGGGAAGAGATCAGTGGGTGCGGAGGGAGATCAGTGGGGAGAGAGATCTGTGGGTGGGGAGGGAGATCAGTGGTGAGGGAGAGAGATCGGTGGGGAGGGAGATCAGTGGGGAAGGAGATCAGTGGGGAGGGAGATCAGTGGGGAGGGAGATCAGTGGGAAGGGAGATCAGTGGGGAAGGAGATCAGTGGGGAGGGAGATCAGTGGGTGGGGAGGGAGAGACATCAGTGGGGAGGGAGATCAGTGGGGTGGAGGAGATTAGTGGAGGGAGGGAGATCCGTGTGGAGGGAGATCCGTGGGGAGGGACAGAGATCAGTTGATGCAGAGGGAGATCAGTGGAAGTTCTGAGTTCAATTCTGTAAGCACAGGACACTGTGTTCTCTCATGGAGTGAGTGGGTTTAATCTCAGTGTTCTGGTTTCCACCCACAGGTCCAAAGACGTGCCAGGTAGGTCAATTGGCCATTGTAAATTGTCCCATGATTAGGTTAGAGTTAAATTGAGGGTTGTCAGGTGTTGCTGGCATGGCTTCAATGGCCAGAAGGCCTTTCTAAATAAATAAAATTCAACCCAGACAGCATTCTGGTGAATCTGTTCTTCCCCCTCCCCAAAGCCTATAATGGACCAACCAGAACTGTATGCAGTGCTCCAGATGCATTTTAAGAAGCTGCAACAGAACTTTCTGACTTTTGAACTTAGTGCCTTGACTAATAAAAGCAAGCTTGCTGCCCTATCAACTTGTCCAGCCATTTTCAGTGAGCAATGAGCTTCGACCCCAAGATTCTTCTGCTCACAAATAACGTTAAGAGTCTTGCACTTACCTCTTTGCCTCTTTACATTTGTCAGATCAGGGTGCAACACTTCACATTTGGGTTAAATTCTATCTGTCGTTTCTCTGCCCATATCTCCAACTGATCCAAATCCTGCTGTATTCTTTGCCAACAAAAGAAAATCTGCAGATGCTGGAAATCCAAGGTTCAAAATTCTTCACCAATCTTCTACCAATCTGTTGCACTCTACTGCCAATCTTCATATCATCTGCAAATTTATTAATCCACCTATTTGCATTTTCATGCAGGCAATTTACATAAATGATGAACAGCAGAGGTCCCAGTAGAGATCCCTGTGGAGCGCCATTAATCACAGACCTCCAGATAGAATAAGTTCCTTTGACCTCTGTCTTCCATGGGAAAGCCAGTTCTGAATCCAAGTGGCCAATTCATATGGATGCTATGCATCTTAGTATTGTGGATGAGCCTTCTTGTCAAACAGCTTACTAAAATCCAGGTAGAGAACATCCATAGCTCTACCTTCACTTCATCAAACCTTGTCACCTCATCAAAAAGCTCAATCAAGTTAATAAGCCAAAACTTGCCTCACACAAAACCATCCCACCTCTCCATATTTAGGCCATGGTTTTCCAAAAGCTCCTAAATCCTATTCTCAGGAATTTTCTCCAGTAACTTCCCTACCACTGACACGAGACTCACCAGTCTATAGTGTCCAGGATTATCCCTGGTTCCCTTCTTAAATAATGGAACAACATCAGCTACTCAGCTGTCCTCCGAGACCTTGCATGTGGCTAGAGAGAACACAAGATATTGCCCCAACAATCTCTTTTCTTACATATCCTAATAACCTGGGGTATATCTAATCAGACCTTGGGGTCTAATGCTCTTTAAGAGACCAAACACAACCTCAGAATGATCTGGCATATCAATGCCCTCCACATCAATGCAAATGTTCCCTCCTTCCTCCTTGAGTTGTCCTACCCGCTCACCAATTATTCTCTTGCTCTTGATGTAAGTATAGAATGATATGGGATTCTCTTTAATCCTGTTAAGTATTTTCCATGGCCCCCTCCTGGCTTTCCTAATTCCTTTCTTGAGTTCTTTTCAGTGCTGCAGCCAATGTGCAAACAAAGACAAACTGCAAAAACAATAAATAATAGATAAATAAGCAAACAAGTAAGACTGTGAACGTGAGTTGTGGAGTGTTGGTAAGTGAGTCCAGTGATCTGTGATCAGTTCAGTGTTGTGGTTTAGGAGTTAAAACAGTAATAACTGTTCCTGAACCAGGTTATGTGGGACCTAAGGTTCCTGCACCTCCTTCCCGATGGCAGCAATGGGAGGAGAGCATGGAAGGCAGGGGTCTTTGATTTTGTATGCTGCTTTCTTGTGGCAGTGCTCTGTATGGATGTGCTCAAAGGCAGGGAGGGCTTTTCCTGTGATGGACTGGGCTGTATCCACAGCTTTTTGTAGAATTCTCCATACTTGGGCATTTGTGTTTCCACACCAGGCAGTGATGCAGTCAGTCAGGATATTCTGCAGTGTGTACTTATAGAAATTTTCCAAAGTTTTGGGTGACATGTTGAATCTGCGCAACCTTCTGAGAAAGTAGAGGTGCTGCCGTGCCTTCTTTGTAATGGCAGTTACGAGCAGATCCCAGGACAGAGCCTCTGAGACATAACGCCAAGGAATTTAAAGTTACTAACCCTCTCTACCACTCCTAATGAGGACTGGCTCTGTTTTCTTTCTTCTGTAGTCAATAATCAGCTCTTTGATTTTGCTGACGTTAACTGAGAGGTTGTTGTTATTGCACCATTCAACCGGATTTTCAGTCTCCCTCCTACATGCCAATTGTCACCACCTTTGATGCGACCAACGACAATGGTGTCATTAGCCAACTTCAATATGGAATCAGAGCTACACTTCGCCTCTGCCACCGTCATGGAGAGACGGATATGGTGATGGGTTCTGCCAACAGCCTTCATATCCACTTTTTGCAGCGGTTAAAGGCCCAATATAAACACCTTTCCTGATGGTCACTGTACATTTTGACAGAGCGTTCAGGTTCGGGTTAGGTCAGGGCTCAGTTCAGTAGTTTATCCATTTCTGAGTGTTTTGGTTGATATTATTGCATTTGTTCTCTGATCTGTAACAATGTACGTGCAGGTTGGGATGTTTTTCCCAGTTTTTCTGTGAATGGTCCTCACCCACCTGGACAAAAAAGACACATACATTCGAACGTTGTTCATAGACCTCAGTTCAGCATTCAACACAATCATCCCTCAGAAACTGATTGGAAAGCTGAGCCTACTGGGCCTGAACACCTGCCTCTGCAACTGAATACTAGACTTCCTGACTGGGAGACCTCAGTCAGTCAGGATCAGGAGCAGCATCTCCAATACCATCACACTGAGCATGGGGGCCGCACCAGGGTTGTGTGCTCAGTCCACTGCTGTTCACTCTGCTGACCCACGACTGTGTTGCAACACACAGCTCGAACCACATCATCAAGTTTGCCAATGACACGACTGTTGTGGGTCTCATCAGCAAGAACGATGAGTCAGCATACAGAGAGCAGGTGCAGCAGCTAACGGACTGGTGCAGAGCCAACAAACTGTCTCTGAATGTGAACAAAAGAGATGGTTGTTGACTTCAGGAGGGCACAGGGCAACCACTCCCCGGGGAACATTGACGGCTCTTCTGTTGAGATCATTAACAGCACCAAATTTCTTGGCATTCACCTGGTGGAGAATCTCACCTGGTCTCTCAACACCAGCTCCATAGCAAAGAAAGCCCAGCAGTGACTCTGCTTACTGCGAAGGCTGAGAAAAGTCCATCTCCCAATCCCTATCCTCACCACATTCTACAGACGATGTATCAAGAGCATCCTGAGCAGCTGCATCACTGCCTGGTTTGGAAATTGCACCGTCTTGGATCGCAAGACTCTGCAGCGGATAGTGAGGTCAGCTGAGAAGATCATCAGGGTCTCTCTTCCCACTATTACAGAGATTTAACTTGACTTGACTTGACTTGAATGTCCTTCAATTGAGTCAGGTGGCCTTTGGATAAAATTATAGTTCCCTTGGGCTTGAGTTGCATGGTCAAGGTTTGTTATTGAGTGCCATTTGCCTGCATCAGAATGGCTTCAGAGGAGTCAGTGCATGAAAGCGGTGTACAATCTAACAGCGAGTGATCATCTTGGGCGCTTTTCCTATGATCACAAAACCCTGTTGGGCATTGTTAATGTGGAGTGCTGCAAGTCCAATTTACCGATTTGTTGGTGGACGGCAGGGAGCAATGTGGCCTCGGTCATAGCAAACACTAGGCCTCAAACCGCAGTGTTGTCTGTTTACAGCAGCCCAGGAGAGAGGCCTCAGAGTCAGTGTGCTGCAGCATCCGAGCTGGAGTCAGTGCTGCCCCCAGTGTTCACTCGGCAGAAGACAAGCTGTATTGGTCAACTGCAGGCTATAGAACCATAGAACATTATAGAACAGAAACAGGCCTTTTGACCCTTCTTGGCTGTGCTGAACCATTTTTCTCCCTAGTCCCACTGACCTGCACCTGGCCCATATCCCTCCATACACCTCTCATCCACGTACTTGTCCAAGATTTTCCTAAGTTTTAAAAGTGAGCCCGCATTTACCACTTCCTGGCAGCTCATTCCACACTCCCACCACTCTCTGCGTGAAGAAGCATAAAAACATAGAAAATAGGTGCAGGAGTAGGCCATTCGGTCCTTTGAACCTGCACCGCCATTCAATATGATCATGGCTGATCATCCAACTCAGAACCCTGTACCTACATTCTCTCCATACCCCCGATCCCTTTAACCACAAGGGCCATATCTAACTTCCTCTTAAATATAGCCAATGAACCGGCCTCAACTGTTTCCTGTGGCAGAGAATTCCACAGATTCACCACTTTCTGTGTGAAGAAGTTTTTCCTCATCTCAGTCCTAAAAAGCTTCCCCTTTATCCTTAAACTGTGACCCCTCGTTCTGGGCTTCCCCAACATCGGAAACAATCTTACTGCATCTAGCCTGTCCAATCCCTTTAGAATTTTATACGTTTCAATAGGATCCCCCCTCAATCTTCTAAATTCCAGTGAGTATAAGCCTAGTCGATCCAGTCTTTCTTCATAAGAAAGTCCTGCCATCCCAGGAATCAATCTGGTGAACCTTCTCTGTACTCCCCCTATGGCAAGAATGTCTTTCCTCAGATTAGGGGATCAAAACTGCCCACAATATTCTAGGTTCGGTCTCACCAAGGCCTTGTACACCTGCAGTAGAACCTCCCTGCTCCTGTACTCAAATCCTTTTGCTATGAATGCCAACATACCATTTGCCTTTTTCACCGCCTGCTGTACCTGCATGCCCACCTTCAATGACACCCAGGTCTTGTTGCATCTCCCCTTTTCCTAATCGGCCATCGTTCAGATAATAATCTTTTTTTCTGTTCTTGCAACCAAAGTGGATAACCTCACATTTATCCACATTAAATTGCATCTGACATGAATTTGCCCACTCACCTAGCCTATCCAAGTCACCCTGCACCCTCTTAGCATCCTCCTCACAGCTAACACCGCTGCCCAGCTTCATGTCATCCGCAAACTTGGAGATGCTGCATTTAATACCCTCGTCTAAATCATCAATATATATTGTAAACAACTGGGGTCCCAGCACTGAGCCTTGCAGTACCCCACTAGTCACTGCCTGCCATTCTGAAAAGGTCCCGTTTACTCCCACTCTTTGCTTCCTGCCTGCCAACCAATTCTCTATCCACATCAATACCATACCCCCAATACTGCGTGCTTTAAGTTTGCACACTAATCTCCTGTGTGGGACCTTGTCAAAAGCCTTCTGAAAATCTAAATATACCACATCCACTGGCTCTCCCCTATCCACTCTTCTAGTTACATCTTCAAAAAATTCTATAAGATTCGTCAGACATGATTTTCCTTTCACAAATCCATGCTGACTTTGTCCAATGATTTCACCTCACATTTTCCCCACCACCAATGTCAGACTAACCAGTCTATAATTCCACAGTTTCTCTCTCCCTCCTTTTTTAAAAAGTAGGGTTACTTTAGCCACCCTCCAATCCTCAGAAACAAATCCAGAATCTAAGGAGTTTTGAAAAATTATCACTAATGCATCCACTATTTCTTGGGCTACTTCCTTAAGCACTCTGGAATGCAGACCATCTGGCCCTGGGGATTTATCTGCCTTTAATCCCTTCAATTTACCTAACACCACTTCCCTACTAACAAGTATTTCCCTCAGTTTCTCCATCTCACTAGACCCTCGGTCCCTTACTATTTCCGGAAGATTATTTATGTCCTCCTTAATGAAGACAGAACCACAATAGTTATTCAATTGGTCTGCCATGTCTTTGTTCCCTATGATCAATTCACCTGTTTCTGACTGTAAAGGACCTACTTTTGTCTTGACCAATCTTTTTCTTTTCACGTATCTATAAAAGCTTTTACAATCAGTTTTTATGTTCCCTGCCAGTTTTCTCTCATAATCTTTTTTCCCTTTCTTAATTAAGCCCTTTGTCCTCCTCTGCTGGTCTCTGAATTTCTCCCAGTCCTCAGGTGTGCCGCTTCTTTTTGCTTAATTTATATGTTTCTTCTTTGGACTTGATACTATCCCCAATTTCCCTTGTTAGCCACGGGTGCACTACCTTCCCTGGTTTATTCTTTTGCCAGACTGGGTTGAACAATTGTTGTAGTTCATCCATGCGATCTTTAAATGCTTGCCATTGCATATCCACCATCAACCCTTAATATGATACAATCATTTGCCAGTCTATCTTAGCTAATTCACGTCTCATACCTTCAAATTTACCCTTCTTTAAGTTCAGAACTTTTGTTTCTGAATTAACTATGTCACTCTCCATCTTAATGAAGAATTCCACCATATTATGGTCACACTTACCCAAGGGGCCTCGCACGTCAAGATTGCTAACTAACCCTTCCTAATTGCTCAATACCCAACCTAGAATGGCCTGCTCTCTAGTTGGTTCCTCGACATGTTGGTTCAGA
Source organism: Hypanus sabinus (assembly GCF_030144855.1). Classification (NCBI taxonomy): domain Eukaryota; kingdom Metazoa; phylum Chordata; class Chondrichthyes; order Myliobatiformes; family Dasyatidae; genus Hypanus; species Hypanus sabinus. The sequence continues at coordinate 56,539,649 of NC_082725.1, read as the reverse complement.
AAACCATCCCGCATACATTCCAAGAAATCCTCTTCCTCAGCACCCTTACCAATTTGGTTCATCCAGTCTATATGTAGATTGAAGTCACCCATTATAACTTTATTGCACGCATTTCTAATTTCCTGTTTAATGCCATCCCCAACCTCACTACTACTGTTAGGTGGCCTGCACACAACTCCCACCAGTGTTTTCTGCCCCTTAGTGTTATGCAGCTCTACCCATATCGATTCCACATCCTCCAGGCTAATGTCCTTCCTTTCTAATGCGTTAATCTCCTCTCTAACTAGCAATGCTACCCCACCTCCTTTTCTTTCCTGTCTATCCCTCCTGAATATCGAATATCCCTGGATGTTGAGTTCCCATCCTTGGTCACCCTGGAGCCATGTCTCTGTGATCCCAACTATATCATATTTATTAATAACTATCTGCACACTCAACTCATCCACCTTGTTATGATTGCTCCTCACATTGACACAAAAAGCCTTCAGGCTTGTTTTTACAACACTCTTAGCCCTTATACAGTTATGTTGCCAAGAGGCCCTTTTTGCTTTTTGCCCTGGATTTGCCTGCCTGCCACTTTTACTTTTCACCTTACTACTTTTTGCTTCTACCCTCATTTTACACCCTCTGTCTCTCTGCACTTGTTCCCATCCCCCTGCCACATTAGTTTAAAGCCTCCTGAACAGCAGTAGCAAACACTCCCCCAGGACATTGGTTCCAGTCCAGCCCAGGTGCAGACCGTCCTGTTTGTACTGGTCCCACCTCCCCCAGAACTGGTTCCAATGCCCCAGAAATTTGAATCCCTCCCCCTTGCACCATTTTTCAAGCCACGTATTCATCTGAAATATCCTCCTATTTCTACTCTGACTAGCACTTGGGACTGGTAGTAATCCAGAGATTATTACCTTTGTGGTCCTACTTTTTAGTTTATCTCCTAACTCCCTAAATTCACCTTGTAGGACCTCATCCCGTTTTTTTACCTATATCGTTGGTACCTATGTGCACCAAGACCACTGGCTGTTCACCCTCCCATTCCAGAATGTCCTGCAGCCGCTCAGTGACATCCTTGACCTTTGCACCAGGGAGGCAACATACCATCCTGGAGTCTCGTTTGTGGCCGCAGAAACGGCTATCTATTCTCCTTACAATCGAATCCCCTATCACTATAGCTCTCCACTCTTTTACCTTCCCTCCTGTGCCGCAGAGCCACCCATGGTGCAATGAACTCGGCTGCTGCTGCCTTCCCCCGATGAGACATCTCCCCCAACAGTATCCAAAATGGTGTATCTGTTTAGGAGGGAGATGACGCCAGGGGACTCCTGCCCTACCTGTCTACTGCTACACTGTCTAGTGGCCACCCGTTCCCTTTCTGGCTGTGTAGCCTTTACCTGTGGTGTGGCCAACTCACTGAATGTGCATTTCACAACTTTCTCAACATCGCGAATGCTCCAGTATGAATCCAATCGCAGCTCCAGTTGCTCAATGCGGTCTGCCAGAAGCTGCAGCTGGACACATTTCCTGCACACATAGTTGTCAGGGACACTGGAAGCATCCCTGATTTCCCACATGCTGCAGGATGAACAAACCATGGGGCCAATCTCAGCTGCCATGACCTACCCAATACTTGCCTCAACTTCTGAAACTTTCTCCTTTGAAAGGAACTTACCCAGCCTTACCTCACTTGGAGAGAAGCTCGTCCTCAGCCTCTTCTTGTCAAACCCTCTCGAGTCAAAGCCTCAAATCTCCACTCCTTCACTGGCCCACTCACTCGCTGGCCGCTCCGCTTGAGGTAACCCTCTATTTATTTATTTGAGCTTTTCAAACTGCTTGGTGACCTGACCTCAATTGCCCAATCAGCTGCTTTCGGCTGAGTCTGAGCTATTCAAATCTTGATTGACTTGATTGCACAGTCCAACTGCCAAAACTGCTAGAATCTCTCGAGTCAAAGCCTCAAATCTCCACTCCTTCACTGGCCCACTCAGTCAATGGCCATTTTCCACATCCCCCTAATGTTCCCTTTAAACTTTTCCCCCTTCACCCTTGACCCATGTCCTCTGGGTTTTTTTCTCCCCTAGCCTCAGTGGAAAAAGCCTGCTTGCATTCACTGTATCTATACCCATCATAATTTTATATAACTCTATCAAGTCTCCCCTCATTCTTCTACACTCCAGGGAATAAAGTCCTAACCTATTCAACCTTTCTCTGTAACTCAGTTTCTCAAGTCCCAGCAACATCCTTGTAAACCTTCTCTGCACTCTTTCAACCTTATTAATATTATTCCTGTAATTATGGTGACCAAAACTGCACACAATACTCCAAATTCGGCCTCACCAACACCTTATGCAATCTCACCATAACATTCCAACTTATACTCAATACTTTGATTTATAAAGGACAATGTACCAAAAGCTCTCTTTACTATTCTATCTACCTGTGATGCCACTTAAATTTTGTATTTGTATTTCTAGATCCCTCTGTTCTACAGCACTCCTCAGTGCCCTACCATTTACCTTGTATGTTCTACCTTGGTTTTTCCTTCCAAAGTGCAATACCTCACACTTGTCTGCATTAAACTCCATCTGCCATTTCTCAGCCCATTTTTCCAGCTGGTCCAGATCCCTCTGCAAGCTTTGAAAACCTTCCTCACTGTCCACTACACCTCCAATCTTTGTATCATCAGCAAATTTGCTGATCCAATTTACCACATTATCATCCAGATCATTGATATAGATGACAGTTAACAATGGACCCAGCACTGATCCCTGTGGCACACCACTAGTCACAGACCTCCACTCAGAGAAACAATCCTCCACTACCACTCTTTGGCTTCTCCCATTGAGCCAATATCTAATCCAATTTACTACCTCACCATGTATACCTAGTGACTGAATCTTCCTAACTAACCTCCCATGCGAGACCTTGTTAAAGGCCTTACTGAAGTCCATGTAGACAACATCCATTGCCTTCCCTCCATCCACTTCCCTTGTAACCTCCTCAAAAAACTCTAACAGATTTTTTAAACATGACCTACCACGCACAAAGCCGTATTGACTCTCCCTAATAAGTCTCTGTCTATCTAAATACTTGTAGATCCTATCTATCTCTTACTACTCCTTCCAATAATTTACCTACTACTGATGTCAAATTTACCAGCCTGTAATTTCCCGGATTAATTTTAGAGCCTTTTTTAAAGAACCGAACAACATGAGCTACCCTCCAATCCTCTGGTAGATACCAACATTTTAAATATATCTGCCAGTGCCTGCAATATATCTGCAATATCAACACTAGTCTCCTTCTGTGTCCAAGGGAATACCCTGGGGTATTCAGGTCCTGGGGATTTATCTACTCTGATTTGCCTCAAGATAGCAAGCACCTCCTCCTCTTCAGTCTGTATAGGTTCCATGACCTCACTACTTGTTTGCCTTATTTCCATTGACTCCATGCCAGTTTCCTCAGTAAATACAGATGCAAAGAACCCATTTAAGATCTCCCCCATTTCTTTTGGTTCTGTACATAGCCGACCACTCTGAACTTCAAGAGGACCAATTTTATTATTTACTATCCTTTTGCTATTAATGTACCTGTAGAAGCTCTTTGGATTATCCTTCATCTTGACTGCCAAGGCTACCTCATGTCTTCTTTTAGCCCTCCTGATTTCTTTCTTAAGTATTTTTTGCACTTTTTATACTCCTCAAGTATCTTATTTACTCCCTGTTTCCTACACATGTCATACATCTCTCTCTTCTTCTTTATCAGAGTTCCAATATCCCTCAAGAACCAAGGTTCCTTATTCTTATTCATTTTGCCTTTAATCCTGACAGGAACATACAAACTCTGCACTCTCAAAATTTCTCCTTTGAAGGCCCCCCACTTACCAACGACATCCTTGCCAGAGAACAACCTGTCCCAATCCATGCTTTTTAGATCCTATCTCAATTCTTCAAATTTGGCCTTTTACAAATTTAGAACCTCAGCCTGAGGACCAGATCTATCTTTATCTATGATCAAGCTGAAACTAATAGCGTTATGATCACTGGAACCAAAGTGTTCCCCTACACACACTTCTGTCACCTCTCCTAACTTGTTTCCTAATAGAAGATCTAATATTGAATTCTCTCTAGTCGGTACCTCTATACATTGATTTAGAAAACTTTCCTGAACACATTTTACAAACTCTAACCCATCTAGACCTTTAACAGTATGGGAGTCCCAATCAATACGTGGAAAATTAAAATCCCCTACTATCACAACTTAATGTTTCCTGCAGCTGTCTGCCAGCTCTCTACAGATTTGCTCCTCCAATTCTTGCTTATTATTGGGTGGTCTATAATACAACCCCATTAATATGGTCATACCTTTCCTGTTTCTCAGCTCCACCTATATGGACTTGGTACACAAGCCCTCTAATTTGTCCTGCCTGAGCACTGCTGTAACATTTTCCCTGACTAGCAATGACACCACCCCCCCCCCACACCCTTCATCCCTCTGCCTCTATCACGTCTGAAACATCGGAACCCTGGAACATTGAGCTGCCAGTCCTGCCCCTCCTGTAGCTAAGTTTCACTAATGGCTTCAATGTCATAATTCCACATGTCAATCCACACCCTCAGCTCATCAACCTTCCCCACAATACTCCTCGCATTGAAATAGACACACCTCAGAAGATTATTACCATCACACAAAAACCTTCTATTTGTGACTTTGCATGAAACTTTAACATAATTTATTTTCATCCCTGCTCCACTATCTACTCTGGCACTCTGGTTCCCATCCCCCTGCAAATCTAGTTTAAACCCCGCCCCCCCCAGTAGCACTAACAAACCTCCCTGCAAGGATATTGGTCCCCCTGTAGTTGAGGTGTAACCCGTCTCTCTTGTACAGGTCCCACCTGCCCCAGAAGAGGTCCCAATGACCCTGAAATCTGAAACCCTACCCCCTACACCAGTTCCTCAGCCACGTGTTCATCCTCCAGAGCATCCTACTCTTACCCTCACTGGCACGTGGCACAGGTGGCAATCCTGAGATTACCACCCTCGAGGTCCTGCTTTTTAACTTCCCACCAAGCTCTCTATACTCACTCTTCAGGACTCCTCACTCTTACTTCCTACGTCACTAGTACCGATGTGTACCATGACATCTGGTTGCTCATCCTCCCATTTCAGAATGTTGTGTACACGATCAGAGACATCCCTGACCCCGGCACCCGGGAGGCAACAAACCATCTGGGAGTCTCTGTCACGACCACAGAACCTCCTGTCTGTACCTCTAACTATCGAGTCCCCTATCACTACCACTCTCCTCTTCTTCCCCCACTCCCTTCTCAGACTTAGTGCCAGAGATCTGGCTGCCGCAACATGTCCCAGATAAGTCATCCCCCCCACAACAGTATCCAAATCGGTATACTTGTTGTTGAGAGGAATGGCCACAGGGGAGACCTGCTCTGCCTGCCCTTCTCCTTCCCTTGCCTGACGGTAACCCAATTACCTGTGCGCTGCTCCTTTGGTGTAACTGCCTCCCTGTAGCTACTATCTATAAACTTCTCATTCTCCCGAATGATCCAGAGATCATCCAGCTCCTGCTCCGGTTCCCTAAAGCGGTTTGTTAGGAGCTGCGGTTGGATACATTTCTTGCAGGTGTCGTTGTCAGGGACACCAGAGGTCTCCCTGACTTCCCACATCCTGTAAGAGGAGCATTCAAAAATCCTGCCTGGCATTCTATCTACTCTAAACAAACAAAACTAAATTTACCGGAACCTACCCTCGCCTCTGCCTGTTCACGCCAAAGCCATCCCACTCTGACTCAGTCCACTCCGACGATGGCCGCTGTATATGGTGGGGGTTTTTTTAACCTTTGGCGCGCTATGTCTAGCCTCTTCTCCCTGATCAGTTAAAAAAAATGGCTTCTCTCCAAGATGCCTTTACTTCTTCACTCTCCACCTCTTGCTTTGATTTAAAAGACAGTTGAAAAATTCTTCTCCTTTTTAAACCTTTGGCACAACATTCATGGACTTAGGGTCTTGGACTATGTTTTGTTTTGTGTGACTATTTTACTGAAATATTATATGTGCTTGCTATCCTATATGTGCTATATGTACCTTGTGATGTTCACAACTATTGGTACTGTGTTTTGAACCTTGGCCCTGGAGAAACGCTGTTTCATTTGGCAGTATTCATATATGGTTGAATGACAATTAAACTTGAACCTGAACATTCAGTCCTCTTACTGCAGCAATTAAAGACCCATTATGAATTATCTTCCTGATTGATATTGGTTCTCTAGGGCAGCAACTGCTGACAGATTTAGTCTTCATAATTATCAGCTTGACCCCTATGGCTGATCAGCTAGAGAAAAAGCTACAAGCCTGGACAGCACTGGGTATGTGGTGCTTCAGAATGATGTGAAGGCAATAGTCCAGGAGCTAAGTTCTTAAATGTGCTGTCAGCAAGACATCACCATCCCAGCAGCTCCACACCAAGAGCCGTACATCTCCCCTGCCATGATCCACCCAGCCTTCTTTCTCAAATAAGTTAGCTAACTAATATTGTGGAAATCTCTCTGCAGACCTTCCACTGGTAATGTTGGGTGTACAGAAGCAAGCCATTCAGAATAAACAGGGCTGTGGAACGAGCTTCACAGCCTCAGCCAGCATTTAATTGCCCACCTTTAATTGTCATTGAGGAGATGGTGGTGAATTGTTGCTGTCCGTGAGGTGAAGGTAGGGAAGGAGTTTTGACACAACGACGTTGAAGGGATGGTGATGCTTAAACCACTCTTTGTAAAATTGGGCCTCCAGAAGATAAATAAGAGGACCACATTCTCTGACACATTTTATTTACTTATTGAGACACAGCACGGAGTCGGCCCTTCCAGACATTCAAGCCGTGCTGCCTGGCAATCCCACAACTACATCCGAGCCTAATCACAGGAGAAGCTGCAATGACCCATTAACCAACCATCTGGTACGTCTTTGGACTGTGGGACAAAACTGGAGCACCTGGAGGAAACCCACACATTCACAGGGAGAACGTACAAACTCCTTACGCGCACCAGCAGGGATTGAACCTGGGACACTTGTACTGTAAAAGCATTGTGCTAACCACTATATTATGGTACCACCCCAGCTGGGTTACCAAGGGCATTGAGGGAAATCCCTTCTATGCAGAAGCAAGGTCTGTGCAGGTTTGATTATTGCAACGGCACAAGAGGAAGTATTAGGTATGGGAGAGACTGTGAATGAGTATGTTTTAATTTTTAAGCGTTTTTAATACAAGAGTTCCAGACCCTAAAATGAACTGGATCTCCCAGCCTGCCCTACATTGATTTTGTAAAGCTGTTCAGTAGACCCTCATTGGACTTCTTGTCGCCAGTTCCTTTTTATCACTGGTGAGATCGCTCTGCTATGGAGACGGAGAATGTTGCCTAGGTTTTCTGCGTCTTAGATGTGGACTTGGTCTGTGGACTTTTTTCAGTCTTTTGGTTTTTTTGAATTCAGTGTTTCTTGCTTGATCTTTCTTGTTTTTTTGTGCAGGTAGGGGGATTTGAGGGTCGATGTACTCGTTCCATTTTTGTTCATCTTTTTGTGCAGGGAGGAGGGATTTTGGGGGTTGATCTGTTCTTTCTTGGTTTTGTGGCTATCTGGAGAAGAAGAATTTCAGAGTTGTATATTTTAATAATAAATGAACCTTGAATCTTTGAAATCTATCTTGTTGTCAAGCTCAGAGCCACCTAGACGTCATCAACGTAAGCTGATGGCTTGCTTCATTTCATAACTGGGTTGTTATGGAAACTGTTTTTTGGATTTGCCCTTTTGGAAGGGATGGGGGGTGGGTATGAGGTTACCTGGACCATATCACTCCTATATTCGGAATAGGTGCAAGGCACAGCCTACGGGTATTCTTGCTAAATGTCTGGAAGAGGTCATTTTAAAAACAAAACATATAATTCCACCTAATTATTTAATAAAAGGCTATCTAGGTGTAATCCAGTTATTGCTAATATATTGTAGTTAGAAATTGTCTGGATATTGTTATCTTATTATCAATGTGATTTCAAGTCTATTGTATTCATAATTTACTTATTATTATGTTATTTTTTTGTGTATATATGAAAATCAATAAAAAGATTGAAAAAGAAAGAAAGAGAAATTGTCTGGAAGCCTTCTGAACTCTGCATCAGTAATTTCACTTCCACCTCGCCTCCTCCACTGCCACATCACCCAAGACTCCTCCTTCTCAGGGGTTTCAGCCAGTGAGCACTTCCTACCATTCGCTTGAGTGCCAACAGCAAAGGGAGTCCACCAAGATCCACGAGATTCCAATGAAACAGTGGTATGCAATCTCAGTGGCCTAGAGTTAGGAGGAACAACAAGCATTCTGCATCTCAACAGAGACACCCAATTCTAATGCAGTGCATGCAAACACTTGTAATTATTACATAACTGAAAGCTCCTAATTTATCACAATTTCAGTATCTCCCTCTTGCAAATATTACAACCCTGATAAGACACATTTAAGCTGCACCTGCTCATCAGATTTCATATCATACCAAACACTGTACCAACAGTCACACACAGCACAAAGCACACATAGCATGTATAAAAGGAAACAGCCACACAATAAAAGAATCAAAACGTGAGCCATCGAACGCCAAGCGAATATTGGGGAGGAAAGGCAGCATCTGATCTTAAATTTAACAATTTTGGGTAACTAATTTCCTGTATTAGAACTGCAAGAAGTTATTCATTTTTAAGAATAACTCCATTTGTTTCTCATTGACTCTATCTTCTGGGCCTTTTCCTCTATCTTTGACAGAGACTTCAGAGTTTGCGTGACCCCTTTGTTTTTCACTCTCTTTCCCACTTCTGAATAAGTGTTATCTTGAACTACGTGTAACTATTATGTTTTTACTTGAGATTTCTAGCAGTTTTTTTGATAGGCGCTCACCTTGCTCATGATAATGAGCCCAGAAGATGCATGACTCCTTTAGTATTCCCTCCTCCGATGCACTTAATATTTAATGATTAAACATTTTGAAGGTGAAACAGAAACGGTAAGTGTGATCTACAGTGATGATAAGATTTGTAGACTACAGGAAGATAATGGTGGACTAGTCAGGTGATAAGATAAGTGTCAATTGGAATTCAATCCACCCAAGTAGGAAGTGACACTTGGCATTAAATATTTCATATTGTATGGTGTTTTGTCTGTCAAACAATTTTATTTAATAAGAAATCAATCTTGCTTTAATGCACCCCGGGAGAGAGATTCAACAGTCTAGATACATAGACATTACTTTGTAAATATATTTTGTTACATCAGCCCAAAACTAACTCACAAAGATTTATCAGTGACAGAAACATACATCAGCACCATATGAAAGTAACATGGTTTATTTTCATTAGGTAGACTTAGTTGTCCTTAGTTAGTGATAGACGGACGTACATACAGCTAAACTGTACAAGATTTGTATTTTGATTTTGCAGTGTCCACATTCTATTTCTTTTCAAACCGATAGGCTCTCGTTAACCTTTCCCCAACATTATGCACCATTATCTGACCAATTAAGTTGGAAGACAAGGAATAAGAGACTAAAAGGTATGGATGTAAGACTTTGCTGTCTTACAAGTGGTAAAATGTTGGGGTCCAACCAGCTTCTTCACCTTTCTAAAATGCTGCACTGAAGAACTTGGCACATGAGAAATTTGTTAACATCAACATATATTCCTGTATTTAGTTCTGGGCCAGGTTATACTGCACCAATTCATTGAATAACCTGCCCATACGAGAAGTCTTTTAACATAACAATTATTACTGAGAAAGACAGTTTTAAGCACAATTACATTCTAAGTATTTTTGCAAACAGCCATCACTGTTACCATTGGAATCATTGTTAATACTGGCATTTCCTAATTGGAACTGTTCTTTATATTCAGTGGGACTCCAACAACTGGACCACTGAAATAGAGCTCTAATCAGCTTTCAAAATGTTATGTGTCAGATCATAAGTCAAATGTTTCATGACTCCCCAGAACTTTCATAATAGCTTCCACATCAAGCTAATCCCTGGGTTGATGCTCAATTTTGTAGGAGGATGTAAATTTTTCCATCTTTTGTTTCACTATCTGTAGGCAGATGACAAAATATGTTAATGCATTAGACATTCTTAGCGAATTAGTGTCCATGTATCATTGTTCTATTCACTGGCTGTGCACGAGATTCTACTCACGCACAATACAGCAGTGATTTGTTAAATACCAGTCAGAGCTACCTTGGCCACCTGGTCCCTTCCCCATGCCTTATTCCAATAACAGAATCATTCCCCGTCCACCACTCTCCACAGAACCCAATAAAAATGTGCTGATTCAAAATGTAAGAACATCAGCTTATGATTGAGAAATGATTTTTTTAAAAATCAAGTCAAGGACTAACTGATAGTTTTATTGTTCTGATGGAGTCTTGTGAAAGAAAGCAATTAGTAAATGCCTTGGCTGTTGTTTTTTAATCTGTAGCTGACGTTATTGATGGGTGTACACCAATATTATGCGCTTGCAAGGCAACTTAGTGCATTTTTCATGATTAATCTGTTCAACAATCTTATGCCACTTTAACTCCGTGTGACAGCAGTGCTTATTTCCCTCAGATTCACAGTGCCTGTGGGAGGTTATGAACTGCAAGGGTATAAAAATAAAACCTTACCCAAGCCAGGCTCATCTGAAACGTGCCCAAGGGCATTTAGTATTTCCACAACCTGATCTGATCCAACGCATCTGGCTGGGTCCCATCAGACATGAATCAGAGAGCTAGGCTCCATTGGGCAATACTTTATTAAAGTCATAGATCTGGAAACTGGTACACACTCTAATGTACTGCAGGACTAAAGAGCTCTGTGGGATTGATATTATTGTCCAACCATGTATAGTGCAAGATTTGATTCTAAATGCACCACAAGTGCATACTGTGCACCTGATATTCCCATGTTTCTCAGGTTGGTTCATAAAAATGCAATGAATACATAGCAGCAGATGAAAGAAATCAAAATGGAATGGCAGGAAGAATCTCCACACCTATGCTTTTTAATTTAAACAACAGTTTTGCTGGGGTTTTTTAGGAATTGATTTGAGGTGACGTTGCTGGCATGAACATTGAAACTAAAAGTTGTAGAGATTTCTGACTCTGCTGCAACCAGATCAGAAGTTTTAAACACAAGGAAGTCTGCAGATGCTGGAAATCCAAAGCAACATACACAAAATGCTGGAGGAACTCAGCAGGTCATGAATAAATGGTCACCATTCAAGAGCCTCCTTCAGGACTGAGAAGGAAGGGGGAAAATGTCAGAATAACAAGGTGGGGGGAGGGGAAGGAGGCTCTCCAGAAGGTGATAGTTGAAGCCAGGGTGCAGGAAAGGCCAAGGTCAGGAGAAAAAGGAACCTGATAGACGAGGAGAGTGGACAAAAGGAGAGGACCTAGGGGGAAGTCTTGGGCAGGTGAGAGAAGGTAAAAGGTCAAGGGAAATAGGGTGGAAGGAGGGAATGTTTTTTTTTAACCAGAAGGAGACATTGATATTCATGCCATCTGGTTGGAGGCTACCTAGATGGAACATAAGATGTTGCTCCTCCATCCTGGGGGTGACCTCATCTTGGCACAAGAGGAGGCCATGGACAGAAATTTTGGCTGTTTGTAAAAGGGTGCTTTACTTGTGAAATAGTTAAGGTTCCAACATGACTAGGAGCAGGATTCATAATCGTGAAATACAGAAACAAGCTTTTCTACCTAATTCATCCAGACTGATCAAGTGCATATTGAAAAGGTCCCTTTCGCCTCTCAAACTACTTTCTATCCATGCATGTGCATAAACATCTTTGAAATGTTGAAATTGTACCCACCTTTAACATTTCTTCTGACAATTCATTCCATATACCCTCCATCCCTGTGTGGGGAAAGTTGCCCTTCGAGTCCCCTTTATGTCTTCCCCTCTCACCTTAAATCTTGGCCTCTAGTGTTAGACTCCCTTACACTGGAGACAAAGACTGACCACCCATCTTATCTATTTCTCTCATTATTCTATGTACTTCAAGATGAACCAATATCCAAAGCGGTTTAGTCTAACCTCCCCCCCAGGAAATGCAGGGGTGCAGAATTTCAACTCAGATGTAAGTCAACAAGGAGCAATGTGAAATTTGCCATTGAGGTCCTCAAGATAAGAGGCTGGAGAGGTTGGGATGCCTGGCTGCTCTCTGCAGAGGGAAACCTCTTATTTTTGCTACACAGAAATAACACTATCATCTCACTATCATCACAAAGCTTTCGTTTGCCTTCTGCAGGGCAGCAGGATGAGGAAGAGGAAGTTCATGAGCACATTAAATAGGAGCAAGAATAGACCCCCCACCTCCATCTCCCAGGTTGCTCTGCTATCCAATAATTTGATCTTGGTTTCAGCTTCACTTTCCTACCTGATCCTCATAATCACTGGTTCTCTGAAAGTCCAGTATTCTCAATAGCTCTTAGCTCCAAAGGCCAGTGCAAAGATCAATAACCCTCTGAGAACAAATTATTTCTCATCTGAGACAATGTCCCTAATGCAAGACTCTCACATGAGGGAAAGAATCGACCTTGTTAAATTCTGCTGTATGTTTTACTATGATATTGAAACCCCAACCAGTTGGCGCGTGGCCAAGTGGTTAAGGCGTTTGTCTAGTTATCTGAAGGTCACTAGTTCGAGCCTTGGCTGAGGCTGCGTGTGTGTCCTTGAGCAAGGCACTTAACCACACATTGCTCTGCGATGACACTGGTGCCAAGCTGTATGGGTCCTAATACCCTTCCCTTGGACAACTTTGGTGGCGTGGAGAGGGGAGATTTGCAGCTTGGGCAACTGCCGGTCTTCCATAAAAAAGCCTTGCCTAGTCTTGTGCCCTTGAAACTTTCCAAGGTGCAAATCCATGGTCTATCGAGACTAACGGAGGCCTACTACTACTACTACCCCAACCTACTCAAGCTTTCATTCGAGGACAGATACCTTATTCAAAGAACTAACCTTGTGAACCTTCAATTTTTCACTTCCAAGACAAACATTACCTTTCTAAGATAAGACTGCCAAAACCGTCTGCAATAGTGCAGATATGGTCTCCCCAAAGCACCAAAGGAAAAGGAAAACAGACCCTTGAGTTGTGTGGTCATCTTATGCCCAGTATCCCTAAGAACGACTCCACTACACAAAATAATACACAAAATTAGATGGAGAGACAGACCGTGCCTAAATGCAGGAAGAGTTTTCACTATTAGGAAGAGTAAGCAGCAAATTATCATCAAACTAGCATGGGTGTGGGTGGGAAGATGAATCTCAGGGTTGATTACTGCATACCTATTTTGATTATAAATGTGATTTGAATCCTCGATCCAGACTAGCAGGATTTTTCACAATTTCTCCTTGGACGATATGATGCAGTTTAATATCTTTCTCATAGGCACATTACCCTGGCGTTCACCATTGGCCAGCAGCTGGCCTAGACTAGGTTCTGAATGATTGTGTGAGAGCATTCTGAGACTAAGCATGCTGCAGCAAAGGACTCCCATTTCATAGGCTGGTTTATTCTCTACACAAAGGTTGCAAAGGACATTTTCTACAGTTCCATGGATACTGAAGATAGCTCTCCACTAAGAAATAACTTATTCTGCATCAAGAAGCCTGTAGGCATTGCCACCCCACGGACAGCCCTGAACTTGCACTGAAGCGTATCAAATTTACGACTTTCCTCTGTACTATTTACCAAGAAGATACTAGCATTTTTCAGAGATTATTCCCCATTATCTGCACTACATGTAAATAAGGGCAACTGCTGTTTAGATACTCAGTCTCACCCCAATCTCTTTTTGAAGGTTTGCACACTCATTATTTTGAAGCAACACAAATCTCACCACTATCTGTGGTCACTCACATCACGTGCAGTAACATGTTCAGAAGACAGCTTCTCATTTGCAGTTAGATGACAAATTCTCCCAGAAATGTCAACCATCCTTACTTGAGAACAGGTAAAGAAACCGGAATCCCTACAGGAATACAGTGCTCTAGTATTGCTCTGGTGATCCTCTCTGTATGAAGTTTTGTACAAATTATGAAAGGCCAAATCAATAGGATGTTTACACATCCTCTCAAGACCAAAGTCATTGACTCAGCCTTTGTTTGCTGTACAGTACATAATACCTGCATGTAGTGCTCCCTAGTGGCTGGAGGATGTCTGCCCCTTGCAGGAGCTAACAGGTGGCTGCGTGTACCGTTGAAAATCTGTGGGCACAGATGACCCTGTCCAGACTCCGTCGCCTCTCTGGGGCCTGCTGACTGACAGGCAATTGCAAGGACACTTGGAGCAGTAGAGGCAAGAGCATGAACAGTGTCATCTTGCAAGAGGACAACCAGTTTGTACACCTTGGACAGAGCATCAGCAATACTCAACAGCCAGTGCCTCTTCACTGCTCAATACAAGAGGACATAGCTTTATGGTAAAGGATGGGAAGTTCAAGGGGGATATTAGAGGAAGTTTTTTCACTCAGAGGGTGGTTGATGTGTGGAATGCACAGCCTGAGTCTGTGGTGGAGGCAGATACACTAGTGAAATACAAGAGACCGCTAGACAGGTATATGGAGGAATTTGGGATGGGGTGATTATATGGGAGGCAGGGTTTAAGGGCTGGTACAACATTGTGGGCCGAAGGGCCTATACTGTGCTGTACTATTCTATGTTCTAATACTAGTAAACTGCTGGAAGGGCAGGACAACTATAGATACCTTTCAAACACTGGCAGCCTGAGCCACAGGACCAATGGTCTAAGTTTGCAATTTAGAATGTGGGCACTGGAGTATCTCCACAAACACGTATGGAACATGCATGGCTGGAGCCACGTGTGGAACCAACAATCACCTTAAGAGTGGCATGCAGTCTCTTACAAAGCCACATACAAGTTTGGAGCTGGACTCCCCCATGCTCTTTAACATCATGCACTAACACTCAGGCAGACCCAAGTATCTCAGTATGCAATTTTAACAACCTGCACATATAGTTTGCACATTGCGGCCCTCATTTGAGCCCTGCACCCACCAGACCAATGTGCAGTTTCACTCTTTGTGTCTGGCTGTAATTTATTTGTTCCTGGCGTCTCTTCAGGTGCAAATACTTCTTCGGAAACTTCCTCCAATGAGGTGTCAGAGCCCCTGTTAGATGAAAAGCCCCTGGTATTATTCACAGGTCTGCCAGGCTCACAGGTTTTCACCTTGAGAAAGCAAGGAGAATGGTTCCCCAAACAGTTCCTGAGACAACTGTTTCCTAAATGACAATATAACTGAGCAAACATTTTCAGGTGTCCAGGACAGTCAGACCTTATGAAATGTTGAAAGGCCTTGAAAGGGTGGACAGGGAGAGGATGCTTCCTGTGGTGGGGGAGTCTAAGACCAGAGGGCACAGCTTCAGAATAGAGGGGCATCCTTTCAGAACAGAGATGAGGAGGAATTTCTTTAGCCAGGGGATGTGTGGCTGTGGAGGCTAAGTCATTGGGTATATTTAAGGCAGAGGTTGATAAATTCTTGATTAGTCAGAGTATGAAGCGTTATGGGGAGAAGGCACATGATTGGGTCTGTGAAGGAAAATGGATCTGTCATGATGAAATGCTGGAGCTGACTCAATGGGCCAAATGACCTAATTCTACTCCTCTATCTTATGGTCTTATCAGTTTGTTTCTCATGTTCTTCAAGGCATGTGTCAGAGTAAACTGACCTGGCATTTACTTTGTTACTGACGCATTCAGGTTTCATCTCTTCCAAGACACCACGAAGGTCCTGAATAATTAAACCCTTGAATGCTGTTAGAAACTGGAGCTTGAATTACAATACAAGATGATAAGAAACATTTAATATTTTGATTCTGTTTAAGCTTCTGAAGGTTACTGCATGTACTGTATCTCCACTAAAGTTTTCTGGGAAAATCAGGAAAATCTCAAGTGATTTGAGATTTTGGTGCTTCTCCAATTTGGCATAGTCTACACCTTACAGGATTTTTAGAAAGTTTAACTCATCCTGGTTCTCTCTTGTACAGTCTTTGATTTCTATGCTGCTATAATTCTGCAAAATATTTGCACTGTTCCAAAAACAAATTTCACAGGCCCTGACAGGGTGGACAGGCAGCTAACATTTTCTGTCTGGGATAACAAGAAACAGGAGTTAAAGTATCAAAATAAGGGGTCAAACATTCAAGATAGAGGTGACAAAAAAGTTACTTCTTCCAGACGATGTTAAATCCTTGCAGTTGTCTTTCCAAGAGAGATGTAGAAGATAATTTCAGAATATATTTGAGGCAGAGATAAATAGATTTTAGATTATAAGGTGATCTGGGAAAATAAGTGGCACAGGGGTAAGAGATCAGCCAGGACCTGATTGAATGATGGAGCATGCATGAAGAGCTACAACTTCCAATTTCTTATCCTTATAAACTCCAGCCCAAACTCAGACAAACTATGTTTCAGATTACACTTCATCCCAGGTTATGACAGTGTTCTGTTCTGAGATCTGTTCATAACCTAAATAGTTTGCAAATTCAATGTGAGAAAGCCTGACAAAATATTTAAATAAAACCATAGACCAAACAAGGGTGTTGTGTAGTTCAATTCAACCATTCAGATTTCTCAGCCAGATGAAATGATGTTGCTGCGAACTGAGATCCCTCATAGCAGAAGGTGCACATTGTTGTTTCAAATCAAAAGAATTACCTGTGTTAACCATATAACCATATAACAATCACAGCAAGGAAACAGGCCATCTCGGCCCTCCTAGTCCGTGCCGAACTCTTAATCTCACCTAGTCCCACCTACCCGCACTCAGCCCATAACCCTCCACTCCTTTCCTGTCCATATACCTATCCAATTTTACCTTAAATGACACAACTGAACTGGCCTCTACTACTTCTACAGGAAGCTAATTCCACACAGCTATCACTCTCTGAGTAAAGAAATATCCCCTCATGTTTCCTTTAAACTTCTGCCCCCTAACTCTCAAATCATGTCCTCTCGTTTGAATCTCCCCTACTCTCAATGGAAACAGCCTATTCACGTCAACTCTATCTATCCCTCTCAAAATTTTAAATACCTCGATCAAATCCCCTCTCAACCTTCTTTGCTCCAATGAGTAGAGACCTAACTTGTTCAACCTTTCTCTGTAACTTAAGTGCTGAAACCCAGGTAACATCCTAGTAAATCGTCTCTGCACTCTCTCTAATTTATTGATATCTTTCCTATAATTCGGTGACCAGAACTGCACACAATATTCCAAATTTGGCCTTACAGATGCCTTGTACAATTTTAACATCACATCCCAACTTCTGTACTCAATGCTTTGATTTATAAAGGCCAGCGTTCCAAAAGCCTTCTTCACCACCCTATCTATATGAGACTCCACCTTCAGGGAACTATGCACTGTTATTCTTAGATCTCTCTGTTCCTCTGCATTCCTCAATGCCCTACCATTTACCCTGTATGTTCTATTTGGATTATTCCTGCCAAAATGTAGAACCTCACACTTCTCAGCATTAAACTCCATCTGCCAACGTTCAGCCCACTCTTCTAACCGGCATAAATCTCCCTGCAAGCTTTGAAAACCCACCTCATTATCCACAACACCTCATTATCTACCTTAGTATCATCGGCATACTTACTAATCCAATTTACCACCCCATCATCCAGATCATTTATGTATATTACAAACAACATTGGGCCCAAAACAGATCCCTGAGGCACCCCACTAGTCACCGGCCTCCATCCCAATAAACAATTATCCACCACTACTCTCTGGCATCTCCCATCTAGCCACTGTTGAATCCATTTTATTACACCAGCATTAATATCTAACGACTGAACCTTCTTAACTAACCTTCCATGTGGAACTTTGTCCAAGGCTTTGCTGAAGTCCATATAGACTACATCCACTGCCTTACCCTCGTCAACATTCCTCGTAACTTCTTCAAAAAATTCAATAAGGTTTGTCAAACATGACCTTGCACGCACAAATCCATGCTGGCTACTCCTAATCAGATCCTGTCTATCCAGATAATTATTAATACTATCTCTAAGAATATTTTCCATTAATTTACCCACCACTGATGTCAAACTGACAGGTCTATAATTGCTAGGATTACTTCTAGAACCCTTTTTAAACAATGGAAACACATGAGCAATACGCCAATCCTCCGGCACAATCCCCGTTTCTAATGACATCTTAAAGATCTCCGTCAGAGCTCCTGCTATCTCTACACAAACTTCCCTCAAGGTCCTGGGGAATATCCTGTCAGGACCCGGAGATTTATCCACTTTTAAATTTCTTAAAAGCACCAGTACTTCCACCTCTTTAATTGTCATAGGTTCCATAACTTCCTTACTTGTTTCCCACACCTTACACAATTCAATATCCTTCTCCTTAGTGAATACCGAAGAGAAGAAATCGTTCAAAATCTCTCCCATCTCCCTCGGCTCCACACATAGCTGACCACTCTGATTCTCTAAGGGGCCAATTTTATCCCTCACTATCCTCTTGCTTTTAATATAACTGTAGAAACCTTTCAGATTTACTTTCACCTTATTTGCCAAACCAACCTCGTATCTTCTTTTAGCTTTTCTAATCTCTTTCTTAAGATTCCTTTTACATTCTTTATATTCCTCAAGCAATTCCTTTACTCCATGCTGCCTATATCTATTGTAGACATCCCTCTTTTTCCGAACCAAATTTCTAATATCCCTTGAAAACCATGGTGCTTTCAAACCTTTAACCTTTCCTTTCAACCTAACAGGAACACAAAGATTCTGTACCCTCATAATTTCACCCTTAAATGACCTCCATTTCTCTATTACATCCTTCCCATAAAACAACGTGACCCAATCCACTCTCTCTAAATCCCTTCGCATCCCCTCAAAGTTAGCCTTTCTCCAATCAAAAATCTCAACTCTCGGTCCTGTCCTGTCCTTCTCCATAATTATATTGAAGCTAATGCTATTGTGATCACTGGACCCAAAGTGCTCCCCAACACATACATCTGTCAGCTGACCTATTGCATTCCCTAACAGGAGATCCAACACTGCCCCATCTCTATTCAGTACTTCTATGTATTGTTGCAAAAAACTATCCTGCACACATTTCACAAACTCTAAACCATCCAGCCCTTTTACAGAATGAGCTTCCCAGTCTACATGTGGAAAATTAAAATCTCCCACAATCACCACCTTGTGTTTACTACAAATATCTGCTATCTCCTTACACATTTGCTCTTCCAACTCACGCTCACCATTAGGTGGCCTATAATACACTCCTATCAGTGTTACTACACCCTTCCCATTCCTCAATTCCACCCAAATAGCCTCCCTAGAGGAGCTCTCTAATCTATCCTTCCAAAGCACCGCCATAAGATTTTCTTGGATAAGCAATGCAACACCTCCTCCTCTGGCCCCTCCTACTCTATCACACCTGAAGCAACTAAATCCAGGAATATTTAGTTGCCAATCACACCCTTCCTGCAACCATGTTTCACTAATAGCTACAACATCATAATTCCAGGTATCAATCCACGCTTTAAGCTCATCCACCTTTCTTACAATGCTCCTAGCATTAAAATACTCTCCACCTCCTCCTCTCTTTTCATCCCTAACAATGCATTCAAATTTATTATCCTTTTCTTTCTTCTCCCCTACATCTTCGGGCTGAGTGCATCCCTTCCTTTCCTTTCACCTGCCTTTCCTCCCTCACACACTGTCTATTTACTTGCTCTACTGGTGAACTAACCTCCTCTCCCATAGTTTCCTCAAATTGATTCCTGCCCCCCCATCTCACTAGTTTAAAGTCTGCCCTGTAGCCCTAACAAACCTCCCCGCTAGGATATTGGTCCCCCCAGGATTCAAGTGTAACCCGTCCTTCTTGAACAGGTCACGCCTGCCCCAATGATCCAGAAACTTGAATCCCTGCCCCCTGCTCCAATCCCACAGCCATGCATTCATCCTCCACCTAATTCTATTCCTACTCTCACTGTCGCGTGGCACAGGCAGTAATCCCGAGATTACTACCTTTGCGGTCCTTCTTCTTAACTGCCTTCCTAACTCCCTATATTCTCATTTCAGGACCTCTTCCCCTTTCCTACCTATGTCATTGGTACCTACATGTACCACGACCTCTGGCTCCTCACCCTCCCACTTCAGGATATCTTGGACGTGATCAGAAACGTCCCGAACCCTGGCACCAGGGAGGCAAATTACCATCCAGGACTCCTGATCACCTCCACAGAACCGCCTGTCTGAACCCCTGACTATTGAGTCCCCTATTACTATGGTCCTCTTTCTTCTATCCCTACCCTTCTGAGCTACAGGGCCGTCCACTGTGCCGGAGGCCCGGCCACTGTCACTTCCACCAGGTAGGCTGTCCCCCCCCAACAGTACTCAAACCTGAGTACTTATTGTCAAGGGGTACAGCCACTGGAGTACTCTCTAGTACCTGCCTCTTCCCCCTCCTGACCATGACCCAGCTATCTGCCTCCCGTGGCCCCGGAGTGACCACCTGCCTGTAACTCCTCTCTATCACTGACTCACTCTCCCTGACCAGCGAAGGTCATCAAGCTGCAGCTCCAGTTCCCTAACTCGGTCCCTCAGGAGCTGCAGTTCGGTGCACCTGGCACAGATGTGAACATCCGGGAGGCTCGTAGACTCCAGGACCTCCCACATCCGACACCAAGAACAACAAGCTGTCCTCACACTCATACTTCCCGAATAATTGACAATAACAAGAACTAAAAGATAAGCCTACTGTGCCCTCTTCCGCCTAAGACCCCTGAGCCCAAGCCCTACACTCTGCTCCCGGCGCACTCTGCTGCCCGCAAACGAAGCTGCCCGCTTCTTAAGGCTGCGTTCTTTTTATATCTTCCCTCCTTCCCAGGCCTCCTCACGCGCCTGCGCAGTCCCGCCTCTCAGAACTCTGATCTGAGACGCAATTGGACAAGTTGAAAATGGCCGCCGCCGCACTTCCTCTCAAAGCCTCGCTGTCCTCTTCCAAAAGAGGACAATATACAATTCAGAAGCCTGAAAAAGTTAGGAGACATCTTGTGACTCCAGAAAAGATGTCATGCCGCACTGTCATCTGCTGCACCCTTCACTGTGTGTCAGTAACGAGTACAGAGCTGAAGGTTCTGAGCAGGAGCAAGGCGGGAGGGATCTGAGATGGTGGCTGAGGCAGATTGTGAAGAAGGTGATTATTTATTGGATGTGTTTTAATTAAGATGCTTTATTTCTTGAGTGGTTACAAGCATAGTAGCATCGTGTTTCGATCGATGCAATTACATCCTGGGGTGTTGGAGTTCAGAATTCAGTTCCAACATCCCGCGTAAGAAAGTTCATCCATTCTTCCTGTGAGCATGTGGGTTTCCTCTGGGTACTCCGGTTTCTTGCAAGTTTCTGCAGATGTACCATGGAGAGCATTCTATCTGACTGAATGTCATGTATGGGGGGAGGGGTGTGGCACAGGGGTTTGGCTACTGCACAGGATCGAAATAAGAGTTGTAAACTTAGTCATCATCATGGGCACTAGCTGTCATATTATCCAGGACATCTTCAATGAGCGATGCTGCAAAAAGCAGCATCCATGATTAAGGACCCCCAGCACCCAGGACATGCCCTCTTCTCAATGCTGCCATCAGGAAGGAAATACAGAAGCCTGAAGGCTCACACTCAATGCATCAGGAACAGCTTCCTCCCCTCTACTATCCAATTTCTGAAATGGACGTTGGGCCCATGAACACTACCTCACTACTTTCATTATTTTATTTTTGCACTACTTACTAAAATTAACTATTATATATATATATATTGCAAAGACAACGAATCTCTTGACAGATGCTGGTGATTTTAAACCTGATTTTGATTCTGACTCCTATTGCAAAGGTCCTCCTGATCATTACATCTCTTTCCTGCCTCCTCCTTTTAGGAAGCTTGGCCTGCTTTGCAGGGTCCTCCTTTCCCACCAATGTTCCCATTAGTGCTAAACAAGTAAAGCAGCTGAAAAGAGAGGAAGATTCAAATTCAGCTCCACCTTTGATACTTGGAATGAATTAGATATTTCTCATCTTACCAGTGTATTGTCACGTTTTTCTCAAGTAACTGCAGTATTCCTGCAACTCACTGGTGATCCCATTTACAATGTACACTGGTGCTTCTTGCATCTAAGCAATCTGGCTCCTCAGCAGATGCCACTGGCCAAATCATTGGACCCAGTCTGACAGGTCTGATACCAAACCAACGCTGCACAAAGGTTGATGCCACTAACCGTCCGATAGGCATCATTCTCACTTGTGCATGTGTTATGTGATCTGAGTATTAGAAGATGAGGCAAAATGAAGACTCCTTCAGCAAATTGGAAGCAAACTAAGGCAAAGCTATGTGCCACTGTCTTTGTGGTCTGGTCATCTGCCCAGAATGTTCATATCCCCAATCTCTGCAAATTTTCACATAGTCTATGTTCTATGGCTGCAGCTCCATCTCCTGCAAAGTCCTTCCCTCCAAATCTCTCTCAAATATACCTCTCCAATCTCCCAACTTTTCCATCTGTCCAATCTCACTCCACGTCCTATCTCATACAGTGCCCATCATCCCAGTTTTTGCTATTATCCTATTAATTTTGCTGTGAATGGCTTGAATATCATTTTGCTCTCCTTCACTAAGTTTCAGACAAGGTTTAAGTGATCTTCAACAGTACTCAAACCTGAGTACTTATTGTCAAGGGGTACAGCCACTGGAGTACTCTCTAGTACCTGCCTCTTCCCCCTCCTGACCATGACCCAGCTATCTGCCTCCCGTGGCCCCGGAGTGACCACCTGCCTGTAACTCCTCTCTATCACTGACTCACTCTCCCTGACCAGCGAAGGTCATCAAGCTGCAGCTCCAGTTCCCTAACTCGGTCCCTCAGGAGCTGCAGTTCGGTGCACCTGGCACAGATGTGAACATCCGGGAGGCTCGTAGACTCCAGGACCTCCCACATCCGACACCAAGAACAACAAGCTGTCCTCACACTCATACTTCCCGAATAATTGACAATAACAAGAACTAAAAGATAAGCCTACTGTGCCCTCTTCCGCCTAAGACCCCTGAGCCCAAGCCCTACACTCTGCTCCCGGCGCACTCTGCTGCCCGCAAACGAAGCTGCCCGCTTCTTAAGGCTGCGTTCTTTTTATATCTTCCCTCCTTCCCAGGCCTCCTCACGCGCCTGCGCAGTCCCGCCTCTCAGAACTCTGATCTGAGACGCAATTGGACAAGTTGAAAATGGCCGCCGCCGCACTTCCTCTCAAAGCCTCGCTGTCCTCTTCCAAAAGAGGACAATATACAATTCAGAAGCCTGAAAAAGTTAGGAGACATCTTGTGACTCCAGAAAAGATGTCATGCCGCACTGTCATCTGCTGCACCCTTCACTGTGTGTCAGTAACGAGTACAGAGCTGAAGGTTCTGAGCAGGAGCAAGGCGGGAGGGATCTGAGATGGTGGCTGAGGCAGATTGTGAAGAAGGTGATTATTTATTGGATGTGTTTTAATTAAGATGCTTTATTTCTTGAGTGGTTACAAGCATAGTAGCATCGTGTTTCGATCGATGCAATTACATCCTGGGGTGTTGGAGTTCAGAATTCAGTTCCAACATCCCGCGTAAGAAAGTTCATCCATTCTTCCTGTGAGCATGTGGGTTTCCTCTGGGTACTCCGGTTTCTTGCAAGTTTCTGCAGATGTACCATGGAGAGCATTCTATCTGACTGAATGTCATGTATGGGGGGAGGGGTGTGGCACAGGGGTTTGGCTACTGCACAGGATCGAAATAAGAGTTGTAAACTTAGTCATCATCATGGGCACTAGCTGTCATATTATCCAGGACATCTTCAATGAGCGATGCTGCAAAAAGCAGCATCCATGATTAAGGACCCCCAGCACCCAGGACATGCCCTCTTCTCAATGCTGCCATCAGGAAGGAAATACAGAAGCCTGAAGGCTCACACTCAATGCATCAGGAACAGCTTCCTCCCCTCTACTATCCAATTTCTGAAATGGACGTTGGGCCCATGAACACTACCTCACTACTTTCATTATTTTATTTTTGCACTACTTACTAAAATTAACTATTATATATATATATATTGCAAAGACAACGAATCTCTTGACAGATGCTGGTGATTTTAAACCTGATTTTGATTCTGACTCCTATTGCAAAGGTCCTCCTGATCATTACATCTCTTTCCTGCCTCCTCCTTTTAGGAAGCTTGGCCTGCTTTGCAGGGTCCTCCTTTCCCACCAATGTTCCCATTAGTGCTAAACAAGTAAAGCAGCTGAAAAGAGAGGAAGATTCAAATTCAGCTCCACCTTTGATACTTGGAATGAATTAGATATTTCTCATCTTACCAGTGTATTGTCACGTTTTTCTCAAGTAACTGCAGTATTCCTGCAACTCACTGGTGATCCCATTTACAATGTACACTGGTGCTTCTTGCATCTAAGCAATCTGGCTCCTCAGCAGATGCCACTGGCCAAATCATTGGACCCAGTCTGACAGGTCTGATACCAAACCAACGCTGCACAAAGGTTGATGCCACTAACCGTCCGATAGGCATCATTCTCACTTGTGCATGTGTTATGTGATCTGAGTATTAGAAGATGAGGCAAAATGAAGACTCCTTCAGCAAATTGGAAGCAAACTAAGGCAAAGCTATGTGCCACTGTCTTTGTGGTCTGGTCATCTGCCCAGAATGTTCATATCCCCAATCTCTGCAAATTTTCACATAGTCTATGTTCTATGGCTGCAGCTCCATCTCCTGCAAAGTCCTTCCCTCCAAATCTCTCTCAAATATACCTCTCCAATCTCCCAACTTTTCCATCTGTCCAATCTCACTCCACGTCCTATCTCATACAGTGCCCATCATCCCAGTTTTTGCTATTATCCTATTAATTTTGCTGTGAATGGCTTGAATATCATTTTGCTCTCCTTCACTAAGTTTCAGACAAGGTTTAAGTGATCTTCAACTGTGGCATGCAGCTTATTTCGGTTTATTTGGGAAGTCAACGAGTAAATCATATGAGGAACATTTGATGGCTCTGGGTCTGTACTCACTGGAATTTAGAAGGATGAAGGAGGATCTCATTGAAACCTTTTGAATGTTGAAAGGCCTAGACAGAGTAGATGTGGAAAAGATGTTTCCTAAGGTGGGGGAGTCTAAGACAAGAGGGCACAGCCTCAGGATAGAGGGGCATCCACTTAAAAGAGAGATGCAGAAAAAATTTCTTTAGCCAAAGGGTGCTAAGTTTGTGGAATTTATTACCACAGGCAGCTGTGGAG
This sequence comes from Hypanus sabinus, assembly GCF_030144855.1. NCBI lineage: Eukaryota > Metazoa > Chordata > Chondrichthyes > Myliobatiformes > Dasyatidae > Hypanus > Hypanus sabinus. Next base: position 56,514,280 of record NC_082725.1, on the reverse strand, counting down.
GCTGAGTTGTTGGGTGTATTTAAGGCAGAGCTTGATAAGTTTTTGACTGGACATGGCATCAAAGGTTATGGGGAGGCTGGGACTTAGGGCTGAGGAGGGGAGAAAAGGATCAGTCCTAATTGAATGACGGAGCAAACTCGAGGGACCAAATGGCCTAATTCTGTTCCTATAACTTATGGTCTTATAAAAGAGAAGTTGAAACCAATGTTAAAAATAATTACCCTAATTGAAACCTTTCTAATAAATTGGCTCATGTCCTACCTTCCACTCCACAACATTCTGTATTTTTAGATTCTTTTCATTGTTTTATATAATCAGGCTGGTGTTCTCACAGACATGTCCTTCAAATTTGCATCAGAGGATGATTTTCTAAGTTCAGCATTAACTTTTTATGGCAGTGCTGGAAAATCTGTCCTTAAGCTAATAAATGACAAATTGTACTGTTGCCTTTCCAAGCATACCCATGCTTGGAAATATTGCAACAAACATCAGTCATTATTTCTACTTTCAACATCACTTTAGATTTCCTCTATCCTAAACTATACTACGCTCTTCACAACCACTTTCACAAAAATGTATTTTTCTCTTCTGTTAAGATGTTAGATTATTGCTTTATCAGATTGAGTTCAGTTTGCTCTTTTGCAAAGTCCATATATTAAGTCCCGGAAAATTCATAACTCATTTGTCAGAATGTGTTGAAGACTGCATAAATCTATGCTTCAGGAATATTAACTGAAGGATATTTAAAGATTGTTTCAGGTCCACTGCTATCAGATGCCCACGAACTGCTTAGGTGTATTAAGTACCTAGGTAAAATTCTCTTTCCATCTTTGAGCATGATGATTAGAATAATTTATTGTGCTTACTGTTCTTCAAGCTCTGATTGTATTCTCTTTTTTAAAAAAATAATGTGCAGAGAGATTATATCACATCTCAAGGAAAAGGACTATCGTTATACATTAAAAATTTCAACTGGTAGGAAGGTCTCTTCAATTATGCAAAAAGGAAAATTTACACATTTCACAGCCCAGACTGAAACAACACACAACGCCTAAATTCTGATCAACATTATTGGTTATGGTAAAGCTGATACTTAGTTTTAGATTTTGCTTTCAGGAAGATATGCAATCCAAAAATTCATGGCATAAACACTGACAAAAACCATAGACCATAAGTATAAGAAGACTGGAGGGAACCAAGCTGACAAAGATGATACCCAGTGTAACTTTCTGAATCACGAGCAGGTAAACACCAAGAGGCAATGAGCTGAAGTACAGTAACCCCAGTAGCCAAACGAGGATTCTGCCTATCGTCTGGCAGAGTAGGGGAGTACAATTCCAAACTGCCCACTGCTGAGACATTGAGCCCATCGAGTCAAAGCTGGTGTTGTAGAATTCCATGGCTGGTGCTGAACTCTGAGAATGAGGGGAATCCCTTTGAACTTCCATGATAGTAATCACCAGACAGTTTGAGGAACCATGTGATGGGCTTGGAAAGGATGCCAGCCTTTTTGGGGAGAGCAATAGCTCAGATGGGTTGTCCAGAACAAGCTTTCTACTCCTCTCTTTGCACGTAAGGGCAGTGATGACATTGCTGTCGTCTGGAAGTCCACTGACATCTTCTAATACACTTGTTTCATATCTGCAGAAAGGACAACTAATTATGCCTAGTGAGCAGTCTCCAAAGTCTACAATCTTGTATAGGCATTTGGCACACACCCTATGAAAGCATTCCAACAACTTGGGTCGCCTATTCTTCAGATTGTAAGGATTATAACATATTTTGCATTCCAACTCCTCAGAAGGAAACAACTGTTTTTCTGTACAAACCTCTGTAGTCTGGCAATTCATAGCAGCCTTTCAAACTCTGTAGCAAACGTTTATCCCAGTTGTTTGTAGCTTCTATTGGAATGCCATGTAAAATCCTGTAACCATCCAGTAGATAGGCTGCAACTGGACAATCCTTGGACTGCTTCTATGATATTCCGAAGAGAAAGTAGGCTGCTTTTGACGATGGAAGTCCCAAGTGAATAAATTGTCAGGCTATCTGCAGGGAGAGAAAAAAAGTTTCATAATGTTTGTTTACAAAACTTTAAACCTATTCAAAGTTGTTACTATTCAGCAAATAGATGAATCACAACTGGATGTTTGCAATGTATGTATTTCTATTCAAAATATTAACAACTTTTTAAAGCTTCCTCTGTATTTGTTCAGGTAAGTGACATTGCCATAATCTGTTTTATTTAAAAATCAGCACAACAGCACTCCCAAGATCTGGGGAGCTGTGTAGTGGGAGTGTATTTTTAACTATGCCGATGCAGTTCAAGATTAATCAATTTCATTGGCAGGTGTGGAGTATTCAATGTTTGAGTCATTAGGCAAGTAATGAAGAAGGCTCTTCATTCTGATACCTAGAATATCAGTGTGGGCAGAGATAAGGAGCTAATGCGCCTAATGGCAACTCCTTTGCTTGCATCTTCGGAAACAGCTCTATTTCTATCTTTTTTCTCTTTTTTCTCTTTCAGGGTTCTTTTGAAGACCCTGACCTGACTACATGCTGACTTTGGTTCTTTGCAGGAATGGGACCGGCTCTCAGGGTCTCACGAGTGGCTGTTATTTGAGATAGGGACTCGGCCTAGAAGATTAGCTCGCCTTCAGAGTTCCAGAATTTCATGGTTCTTGGGTGGGGGGGGTGGCGGACTGCGGGAAATCGGTATGTCGTGGGAGATGGAAGATTGAAAGCAGCAAGCTGGCTGTTGGCTGTGTGCCCAGATACCCGAGTTCCTTGGGCACAGAGTTTGGAAAAAGCAATGCAACGGACTTTTAACATCATAAATCAGCAAGTTGTTTGTTATGTCTCCCCTCTCGCTGTGAAACGGAGACATCCCCTTTTCTCCCTTATTAGGGAGAGAGAGAGAGCCTGTGGTATGTTGAATTACCAGGTGAACGAGTTGTCTTTGGGGTTCTGCAAGTCTGTGTCTTTATTGATGTTTTGCTGCACGCTTGAGTGCTCAGTGGGGGTGCTGATGGTTTTTTTGCTGGTGGGAGAGGAGGATCGTTGCTTTGCTGTTGCTTATGCATGGGAGGAGGGAGCTGCAGGGGACCGGGACTCTAACATTTAACTGTCATTCATTCTTTGGGGCACTTCTCTGTTTTCATGGATGTCTTCAAAGAAAAAGAATTTCAGGATGTATACATTTCTCTGACATTAAATGTTCCTTTGAAACCTTTGAAACATCATATAGTTTAGTGAAGAGAACATGTAACAAGTGTTAGAAAATTAGGATCATAGAAAAGGAGAAATTGTATGAAACAGAAAAAAAAGCTGAAGAATGAATGACAGAAAATGTCAGAAACCCAGAGCCCCCCAATTCACAAGCAGCAGCAAGAGCATCGACCCTCCCCCATTTGCTCCAGTATAAACTTCCAAATGACAAATCCCATCTCATGGTTGTAGCTGAATTTAAATCCATAACAATATGTATGAAAGAAATAAGATTTATATGAATCTTCAGAAGCACAACAATATTCCAGAAAAGAAAACGTTAATGAACATGGAATGAAATTTATTGAAATAGATGGCAATTCCCCTGCATTTCCTGAAAGAGAAACAGAATTAGTATTTCATGCCAACTATTATCAGGGCAATTCTGGTGAAGGGTCTTCGACCTGAAATGTTAACTCTGGTTCCCTTTCCAACATGCTAAGTGTTTGCAATATTTTCTGTAGTTACTTCAGATTTCCAGTGTCTGCAGTAATTTTGATTTTCAATACATTTTCTCAGCTTGGCATGCTGATTTCATTTTTATTTACTAAGTTTGTATACATGGCAAGTTGTACTGACTTTGCTGATACTTTGTAAGAGTGATAATGGGTCACATCTAGATGATATCATATTGCTCAGCTTTGTGCCATTAAAGAGGTCATATCTGTTTGGAGGCAATGCAGCAGGGTTAGGGAAAAGAATAATAAGAAACACTTGGATAAGCCAACACAGTTCACCCAGGAGGATCTTGCACACTAAAAGGATTCTAAAGGAAAATCCAGAAAGAAACATTCAGATGCAACTGCTCAGAAGCATGGAAGATCAAACTTAATGCAGGATCATAGACTCTCACCTCTCACTCCAGCGGGTTGTGGTACCCATCTTCTTCAAGTAAGCTCCAATCAAACCAATGCCCAAGAAGAGTGTGGTAACCTGTCTAAATTACTATTGCCCAGTGGTATTTACATCCACAGTGATGAAATATTTGGTGCGGCTGGTGTTGAAGCGTATCAGCTCCTGTCTGAATGGCGATTTGGATCCACCGCAATTTGTCTACCGATGCAACAGGTCTACAGCAGATGCTGTCTGCTGTCTGTGTGCTCTTCACACAATCCTGGAACATTCTGGACAGCAAAGATGCTCCTTATCGATTACAGCCCAGCATTTAATACCACCATCCTCTCAAAACTAATCAGTAAACTCCAAGACCGGGCCTCACAACCCCCTTTTGCAATTGGATCTTGGATTTCCTCACTTGGGTTCCACAGTCTGTTCATTTTGGCAAAAGCATTTCCTCCACAATCTCTATCAGCACAGAAGCACCACATGGATGTGTACTTAACCCCCTGCTTTATTTGCTTTACAGCTATGACTGTGTGGCTAAGTACAGCTCCAAAGCCATAATCAAGTTTGCTGATGACACCATTGTTGTGGGATATATCAAAGGGAGTGATGAATCAGCATAGAGAAGGGAGATTGAAAACTTGGCTGAGCGGTGTAATAACAACAATTTCTCACTCAATGTCAATAAGACCACGGAACTGATTGTAGACTTCAGGAGACTGAAACTAGAGGTCCATGAGCCAGTAATCTTCAGAGGATCAGAGGTGGAGGGGGGCAGTAACTTCAGATTACTGGGTATCACCTGTCCTGGACCTGTCATATAAATATCATTGCAAAGAAAGCACAACAGTGCCTCTACTTCCACAGTTGAGTCTGTAGAAATTCGACATGTCATCAAGAACATTGGCAAACTTCTTTAGACATGTGGTGGAAGTGTGCTGATTGGCTACATTATGGCCTGGTATGGGAACACCAATGCCTTTGAGTGGAAAATCCTACAAAAGATAGTGAATTCAGCCCAATACTTCATGGGTAAAGTCCTCCCAACCATTGAGCACATCTACATGAAAAGTTGTAGAAAAGCAGCATCCATCATCAAAGATCCTCACCACCCAGGCCATGCTCTTTTCTCACTGCTGCCATCAGGTAGAAGGTACAAATGCCTTGGGGCTTGCACTACCAGGTTCAAGAATAGTTACTACATCTCAACCGTCAGGCTCTTGAACAAAATGGGGTAACTACAATCATTTTACTTCTGGCGTTTCCACAACCGATGGTCTCATTTTAAGGACTCTTTATCTTGTTATTTCATGCGCATTATATAACGTTTGCATTTGCCAATGTTGTTGGCCATTGATTCTGTTTACAATGACTGTTCTATAGATTTACAAAGTATGCCTGCAGAAAAAAAGAATCTCTGGGTTGTATGTGGTGAAATGTTTGTACTCTGATAATAAATTTTACTTTGAACTTTGAACGTTGGGATAAGTTCTCCAGAAGGAATGGTTCAGTATCAGGTCTTGCATAGGTACTTTTAATGAATTCATAGGAGTTACATTTTCCAGTCAACTTCCTGAGTGTGGACTGCTAACAGGAGACCTAGTCTCCCCAAGCACATTGTGAGTGCCACGAGTTGAGGCTTGTCCAACAGTCTCAAAATAAAGGGTCAGCCATTCAGTTCTGAGATGAGAAGTAAATTACCGAGAGGGCTGTGAATCTTTGGAATCTCTACCCAAGACAGCCGTGAAAGTTCAGTTAATAAATTTATTCAAAACGAAGACTGAGATCAAGGAGTATAGGGTAAAAGCAGGAAATCAGTGCAGAGCTAACAAACCAACCATGACGTTATTGACTGGCAGAGCAGGCATGTTCACAAACATGATTCCAGGTTTGAACTGTGATTGATGTATTCACCGGAATTCAGGAGGGGTGACCTCATTGAAACCTATTGAATGGTGAAAGGCCATGATAGAATGGATGTGGAGAGGTTGTTTCCCATGGTGGGAGAGTTTCAAGTCAGAGGACACAGCCTCAGAATCGAGAGGCGTTCTTTTAGAATGGCGATGAGAGGTATTCCTTTAACCAGAGAGTGGTGAATCTGTAGAATTCTTTGCCACAGGCAGCTGTGGAGGCCAAGTCTTTATGTATATTTAAGGCAGAGGTTGATAAATTCTTGATTGGTTGGGGCATGAAGGCATATGGGGAACCAGAGGGAAGGGACAGGCAGGTCATGAGGGTGGGGCACATGAAGAGAAGGGCTGAGGGGTTGAGTCAGGACTTTATGCTTTGGCCCTTGGTAGGTTCACCCCAAGCCAAACAGGTGAAAGGGTAGAGGCCAGACTAAGAGTGGTTCACCAGTCCTCCAGGTTCAAGGGTTCAGCTCAGGGCTAACAACCCTGACTGGTAAAACAAAATTGTTACAGAAGCAGCAATGAAGAAGCCTTATATTCCGTCTGGGTAGCCTCCAACCACATTGATTTCTCTAACTTCCGTTAATGCCCCTCCTCCCCTTCTTACCCCATCCCTTATTTATTTATTTTCTCTCTCTTTTTTCTCTCTCTGCCCCTCTCACAATCACTCCTTGCCTGTTCTCCCCTCTGGTACTCCCCTCCCCCTTTCTTTCTCCCTAGGCCTCCCGTCCCATGATCCTTTTCCTTCTCCAGCTCTGATTCCCTTTTGCCAATCACCTTTCCAGCTCTTGGCTTCACCCCACCCCCTCCAGTCTTCTCCTATCATTTCGCATTTCCTCCTCCCCCTCCTACTTTCAAATCTCTTACTATCTTTTCTTTCAGTTAGTCCTGACGAAGGGTCTTGGCCTGAAACGTCGACTGTACTTCTTCCTATAGATTCTGCCTGGCCTGTTGCATTCCACCAGCATTTTGTGTGTGTTGAATGAAGAATCCTTCTACATCTGAGTGCGACGGGATACCCAAGTCTCCACCCAGAACTTGTTTGACCAATAATTGTGAAAACCAAGAAGTTTCTGACACAATGAAGGAAGCTCTGAACACCACTAAAGATGGAGGGCCTTCACTGCTGCCCTAACCACTAGCAGCATAATGGGCAGTAAGTGAGTCTCAATTAAAATAGCTGATCATCTTTGTCTCTCTTAATTGACTCTCATGATTTATAAAGTACTGAGTGTCAGAGATTCATATAGTCACTATTATGTCCTTTTATTTAATATATAAAATTATATACAAAGATCTCTAAAATAGACAAACAAATATTGTTAATTTTCTTACATAGTTTAATCTATTACATATGCCTCAGGATTTTTTTCAAGGACTGTCACATGTTTTCACCACTTTTTTGTATCTTTATTTAATGACTACTTTGTATCACCGCCCAATGCAAAGAATGATGTAATCATGCAAAACCATCAGCATGTTAGCCTCTTGATCTTTGTTACTGGGTTTGAAAAGCTCTTGAAGGTAATACAGAGGAAAAATTACAGTATTTACAGCACAGTGTGAAGAACTACAATGGGAAAGAATTTATAGTTCCTCTCAACTCTACAGGGTACTTCAAATACTCTTTGAAATGAAAAACCCTTTCTACCATTCACATTTGGAGGGACTCAGTTTTTCATAGAAATATGCCACTGATCCTGAATGACCAACTTGCCTGTTTTATTTGTTGGACAAGGCCAAGATACCATGAAAATTCAATATCCTTCTTCAAGTAACACTACAGGATCTTGTAATACAGCAATGCAAGCAGATAGGTCCTTGGTTGAACAGCTAACCTGAAAGATGACACTTCTCTCTCAAATGATACACTGAGGGTTGGGCTAGAGTGCAGCCTGAATCCTTGGCCTTTGACTCAAGTTGAGATTGTTAGCGGCTGAGCCATGAAAACATCAGCTTATTGTGACTGCATAATTTAAAATATTTCTTTGTTTTATGAGAGATTGAGATTTGCACACACGTTTCAAAAGTCATAGTTTACATCCATCAACCTTCTCAGGGAGTGATTGAGGTGGGTAGTACTGACAAATTCAAAGGAAATTAGACGTATATGATGGAGCAGGTGATATGATGGAGATGGAAAGAAGCTTGAGTGGAACACTTAAGTACAGACGAGTTGGGCTGGATGCTTTGTTTCTGTGCTGTTTATGCCACAATCCAAACAAAGAGAAAAGATGCCAATGTCAGAACAACAATAGGCTGGAACTTCAATTGCCAATCAAAATATATGTGTAAGTGATTCTTTCCAGGGATAGATGTCCAATGGTCCTCCATATACTTCATGCAAGGAAAAGCACCTGAAGAGGACGGATATTCCTCATTAGTGCACTCTTCCAGCAAATAATATGAGTAGTTCTGTAACTTGCCAATACACCATTGCTAAGTAATTCCTGTATCTATGTAAGGACAGAGGATCATTGACTCCAGAAATTGCTGTAAGCCATTGCACAGAATGGGAAAAACTGACATACACTAAAGTTGTACAGCTCCAGGGACATACAGTACGTCTATTTTACTGCATAGGTGGGTTCTGAAAGGAAAATCGTACACACCAGAGAGATCAGAAGTGGAAGGTCATTGTGAGAAGTGGTCTGAGGCATTGGTTTCCATGGTGATGGCCAAAGACCTGGTCTAAGTGGAAACTCTTACATGTACTCAAGGTTAGTGGCAACAGTAGCAAATCCCAACTTGCATACAACTGAATGCACTCAGTCAGCGCCAATCCAGCATGCAGAAATATCTCATACCTTACATACACTTCAACCATAGGAGCTACATCATACAGAAACAATGTAACCGAATCGCCAACAATCCTTCTTTTGCTCATAATCAAGAACTATGGCAACAGACTGCTGGAGGCCCTGGCATGTCCCAAAACTCAAATGGGCAATCATAGGCTCAGCTGCCAAGGACCCTTCCTCCTCTTCTTACTTCTCCTCCTTCTGCTGACCTTCATCAAGTTCAGATTCTGGTAGCTCCAGTTGGTAGTTCTTGTCATGATTACTATTCTATAGAGCTGCTGAGTATGCCCACAGGTTGTATATGGTGCCATATAAGTACCATAGAACAAAGAACACTACAGCACAGTACAGGCCCTTCAGCCCTCCATGTTGTGCCTACCCATATAATCTATACTCAAAAGAGAAAAGTCCCAGCTCTGTTAACCTTGCCTCATAAGACTTGTTTTCCAATCCAGGCAACATCCTGGTAACCCTCTTCTGCACCCTTTCCATAGCTTCCACATCCTTCCTATAATGAGGTGACCAGAATTGAACACAATATTCTAAGTGCGGTCTCACCAGAGATTTGTAGAGTTGCAACATGACCTCTCTACTCTTGAACTCAATCCCCCTGTTAATGAAGCCTAGCATCCCATAGGCCTTGGGGGATGCATGGATTTGAACCCCAGGGTCCCTTTGTTCATCCACACTCTTAAGTAACTGGCCATTAATCCTGTACTCAGTCTTCTGGTTCCAAAATATATCACCTCACACTTGTCCGGATTGAACTCCATCTGCCATTTTTCTGCCCAACTCAGCAGCCTGTCAATGTCCTCTTGTAACCTTCGACAACCTACAGCTCTATCCACAACTCCTCCAATCTTCGTGTCATCCGCAAACTTACTCACCCATCCTTCCACCTCTACATCCAGATCATTTATAAAAATCACAAGTAGCAGGGGTCCCAGGACAGATCCCTGCGGCACTCCACTAGTCACCGACCTCCAGGCAGAATACTTTCCTTCCACAACTACCCTCTGCTTTCTTCCTTTGAGCCAATCTTTTATTCAAACAGCCAAGGCTCCACTTATCCCATGCCTCATGACTTTCTGGATGAGTCTGTCATGAGGGACATTGTCAAATGCAATTACTTCAATAATAACATTTATTTTGAACTTTGAATTTGATTTAGATGACAATGGAGCATGAAGCCTTCTCTGAAGTCCATTATGCAACAATCCCTAAAAGTTTCAGGAAGGGGACTCATCCTGAGGACCCCAAGGCTCTCTTTGCAGAACATCCAAAGACTTTCCCTGTGGTAATAATTCGCATCACAACCAGGAGCCCACAATGGAGGAGACATCTTATCTGGCTGAAATATGGCAGGTCTAGAAGACATCCTCAAAAAGATGCAAGCTTGTTGGAGATGTGTCATTCACCATGAGGAATTTTCTTGCAAATGGCTACACGCACAAATTCACAGAAAATGACAGCCTCTGCAGTTCATCACGGGCTTTAGTTTCACATACAGAGATATTTCCTTAACCTGTGTAATCTGTAGTCCCATAGCCTTCACTGCCTTCCCTATAACATCTGATTGGGAAGCACAGCAGGTACATTTGATCACCTGGAAAGACCAATGCCTAAGAAGTTCACGGTAAGGATGACTTTCACCTCGGTAATACAGCAGAGTGAGCATGAACACAGAATTCCTGTCTTCATCAATGTTCCTTCATATATAGCTCCTCACATCTCAAGTGGAATCAGTGGTGGTGGGAGAAGAATGTTTAATACACCCAAAGAAAACATTTCTGGGTGGGTGAGCCCCTTGCAACTGCTGGAAGATGAGTTCATTGAATAACCTCAACAGTGTGCTGTTGGTGTAAAATTCACTACCCCCTTTACCATTTGTCACCCCCATCCCCAGTGTACACACCATTGGATATATTCAGCTTGGCTCCTAGCAGACCTTTGGGGTTATGCCTTCCAAACCAGAGTTCTTTTGCCTTTTCTGGCAAGTTAGCCTTGTCCTTGGCCCTATCTTTCTGCTTCTAGTGGTGCCGGAGGCCTTGAAGAGTCTGCAATACTGTTTCCATCTGTGCAGCCTTAAAAACTTCCTTGACCTTTGTACTGATTCAAGCTCATTCCAAGGCTTCAGATCTTTGAAGGAGGTCTCCTTCAACTTAATCACCAAAACTTAAAAATAATTGACAATCTTTTTGAATTGTTTCACAGCTCCAGTGACCCATGTTTGATTCTAATCTCAGGTTCTCTGCATGACTATGTGTAATTTTCCCTGGTGGTCCAGTTTCCTCCAGCATCCAAAAAATGTGCTCGTAGAGTAATTGGCCACGATGTTATTTCAAATCTAAACCACCATTTTAAGATGCTGCTGAAGAAGCACAGTGAGGACTTGTTAGAGGCAAACAGACTTATTAATTACTGTATTAATCAGATACGATCTCTGCAATCAACAGCCTGTAACTTCCCTTCTTGAGCTGATCTTTTGAACCACCTGTATGACCTATCATTTTTGCAGTGTGAGTCGAAATCTCGAAGGTGCATGAGCCATTGCTAAGTTTGGCCATTGCTGGAGTGGACCTGGAGGTGATTCAATGAGGCAGCAGAACTGAGGTGAGGCAGAGCGAGACAGCAGGGCCCAGGCCGGGCCCAAGAGTAAGAAAAGACCCGAGGTTTGACTGTTTTAAGCACTGGGCCATATTGCTGAGGTCAGGTATGAATCAATCAAGGTGGGGGATCGTGCCTGAGAGCATATCAAAGCGGCAGGGTCCAGGTCCCAAAGTGAGGAATGATCAAGTTTTGGACAATTTAAGTGCAGGGCCAGATTGAAAAGGTTGGGGTGTCAGGGCCAGAAGCAAAGGATGGGCCAGTTCAGCATGCTGCTCCTCAAGGTTTACTAGTCTCTGCACTGAACTGAGGCTGTGGCCTGCAACTAATGGGCAGCTGAATCGGCTACAGTGAAGACAGGCTTCATGTCTGTGGACTCACTTTCATGAACTTCAGTTCTAAAAGTTATTTGCTTACTTTTATTGTTTAATGATTTGTTTTTTTCCTGCACATTGGGTGTTTGACAGTCTTGGGTTCTATGTTCTCAGTTAATGGGTTCTATTGGGTTTCTGTCTGTAAGGAGATGAATTTCAAAGTTGTAGGTAGAATACATACTTTAATAATAAATAATGGTACTTCCAACTTTGAACAAATTGATTGCACATCATATAAAAAGCATGGATTGATTGTAACATCAACTGGCAAACTTAACAATGCTTTTCCTTACATATACATTTGCCCAAAGTTAGTAGGTGCTCCCAGAACCCATAAACCCATCCTACCCTGCTACATTCTGCAGGAAGTATCTGGGTGGCCTAGCTCATGATTCTCAAAAGGCTAATCTGAAGGTAGAACAAGGAACTAGGAAAGGCAAACTGAATTTTATTATTTATTATAATATTGTTCCACTTATCTAAGGAATAATGATAATATGTTGAAAGATTTATTAGACTAATACCTGGAATGGATGAATGACATGTAGAAAGGATTGACAGCCTTTCCTTGTATCCATTGCAATTCTGAAGACTGAGAAATGATCTAATTGAAACATACGAGATACCAGATACTGGACATGAAAAGAGGACATTTTCTTCAGTAGGAGAACCTTAAATGAAAAATATAAAGTTCCCTGCTTATGACTGACAAGGTGCTATTTTTTTATCTTAGAAGGCACGGAGGCTTTGGAATGCCCTTCTTCAAAGGGCAGTTGAAGCAGAACCTTTTAATGGAGAGATACTTGAGCAAGGGGGTGAAAAGTTACTGCAGATAAGTTGGAATGTAGATTGAGGTTACAATCAAAGCTCAAAGTACATTTATTATCAATGTACGTATACATTATACAACCTTGAGATTTGTCTCCTGTGACTGTGACTGAGGCAGTCACAAAATAAAGAAACCAGAAGAACCCATGGAAATAAAGAAAATCGTCAAACACCTAATGTGCAGAGGAAAAAAAACAAATCGTGCAAACAACAAAAGTGAGCAAGGGAATAGCATTCAAAACCGAAGTTTTCTGAAAGGCACGAAGCCAAGCATCACTGCAGCCAGAGCAGGCCATGTCCCATTTCAGTGCAGAGCCAATTAAACATCGCAGAGCAGCGAGCAGAACCAGCCTGGCCCTCGCCTTTGGTCCTGCCACCCTGACCTTTTTCAGTCTGGTCTGGCACTTAAATAGTCCGAGCATCTGGTTCCTTGCTCTCAGGCCACTCTGGGGCCTGGCCCCTGCCACCACAATTCAGCCTGTACCTGACCTTTCCAATCTGGCCCACTGCTTAAGTTGATCAAACATTGGGTCTTTCTTCGCTCTTAGGGATGCCTTGACTCTGCCTCGCACCCACTTGCCTCAAGCCTCCTCCTCCTCCTCTGCTCTGCGTCACACCCGCTTGCCTCGCAACTCCGTCTCCATTTGCAACACCTCTGCTTGTCTCTCCGTTGTTAGTGGTGATTGTTATTAATAAAGTATGCAATTGTTTTCTTTGTTTTGTTGACCGCTGATAAGTAGTTGCTGGGTTTTACCAGCACCTCCATAAACTGGCAGCTTAATCAGATCAATCATGATCTTATCAAATGGAAGGGCAATGTGTGAAGGACTGAGTGGCCTATTCTACTTCTTGATTTACATAGTGGTATGCCAGAGCCAGGGACAGCTCATTTTGGTCCATGGCAGCTCTCTCTGCATAGGCAGATGTTAACTTCTGTCTTGCTTGCTGTTTTAGAGAAAACATTGGCAAACTACACATCAAGGATGATCAAGTACTAAAGCCAAAAGCACCTTCCAGATGTTGCTTTTCCATAAGCACCCTACTAGCAATCCAACCAGGAGTAAAAATTGTGGCTATTAATGTCTATAAAATGTGTTAACCTGACCATCAGAGTTATGAAGCAAGTACTTCGTTTGAATGAGATTGACACAAGAAGGAACAAACAGCTGAAGCCCGTCCCTGTGTTCAGATAAACAATAGTTAAACTAGATCTTAATTCCAGTCAGCTGAACATGTTAATATTTTTATCTGAATCCGAACAACCTCAGTTTTTGGCACTTTAATTGGTTTGGCCTGAACAACTCTGTGGAGGGGTGTCTTCCATCTTCTGTGTGAATCACTTCCAGATAATTCCGTTGCATGCCCTCGCTCTAATTTTTCAGGTTAAAAATAGACGTAAGTAATTGTTCTGAAGTTGCTCGCTTCTGCTGCAGGCATTGCCTCAGCCTCCAAAGACAAATTAGATAATAGACAAATTAGCTGTGAATCTCAGTAGTCAGAACCTGAGGTTTGTATCTTCCGGGCGAATGAATCAGTTCCATTCTGATTACTCCAACAAAGATGCATAAATAAATTAGTGTTACCAAACTTTCTCCATCTTTCTGCCAACATAATAATAGCAAAGTCTCTGGATTTGTGGCACATGTAGACCTACTGGATGGTATGGCCAGACCTGAGATTGTTTGTAACAAAATGTACAATAACCTTGCTGAGACACAAGGGATACTGATTGAGCAGCACACACAAACTGTTGGAGGAACTCAGCAGGTCGGGCAGCATCTATGGAGGGATATAGACAGTCGATCTTTTGGGCCAAGACCCTTCATCAAGACTGGAATGGAAGGGAGCAAAATCCAGAATAAGAAGGTGAGGGAAGGAGGAGGAGTACAATCATAAACAAGAGAAAATCTGCAGATGCTGGAAATCCAAAACAACACACACAAAATGCTGGAGGAACTCAGCAGGATAAGCAGCATCTATGGAAACGTTTTAGGCAGAGACTCCTTATCAGGGCTGGAAAGGAAAGAGGAACATGCCGGAATGAAGAGGTGGGGGGAGAGAAAGGAGGATAACTAGAGGGTGATAGGTGAAGCCAGGTGGGTAGAAAAGATAAAGGTCTGGCGAGGAAGGAATCTGAGAGGAGAGGAGAGAAAGGGAAGTGGGAGGGGTGGGATCCAGGGGGACATGATAGGCAGGTGAGAAACGGTAAGAAGTCAGAGCAGGGATTAGAGGAAGAGAGGAGGGGAGGGGATAAAAGTTCACTGGAAGGAGAAATCAATATTCATGCCTGCAGGTTGGAGGCTAAGGTGTTGCACCTCTACCCTGTGGGTGGACTCAACTTGGCACTAGAGGAGGCCATGGACAAAGAATATGGCAGGTGATAGATGAGACCAGGTGAAGGGGAAGGCTGGTGGGGCAGGGTGGAAGAGGGTAGGATGTGAGAAACTGGGAAGTGAAAGGTAGAAGAGGCAGAGGGCAGAATAAGAAGAGATATTGGATCATGGAATAATAGGAAGGAGGTGGGCAGGTCATGAGAGAAGGAGAAGGCCACCAGATTGGGGAAATAACAAAAAAAAGGTGAAAAGTGTGGAGAGGGGAGTGGTTACTGGAAGTTAGAGAAATCAATGTTCATTCAATCACACTGGACACTACCCAGATGGAATATGAGCTGTTGCTCCTGCAACCTGCAATTGGCATCATCATGGCAGGAGAGGAGGCCATGGACGGCGTGTGAATGAAAAATTGAATTGAAGTCTGTAGCCACTGGAAGATCCTGGCTGTTCTGGATGACAGAGAAGAATCAGCATGCGTGAATGTCAATTAAATTTTAACCTGGACAAGGATAACGTGGCCTTCATTGTCATCAAGGAGTTCTCAACCTTTTTTACACCATGGACTCCTACCATTAACCAAGGTCACTAGGTTGGGAATCTCTGGACTAAATAGAATGGAGGATCAAAAGATTGAAGTCTGCAGATTCACACAGAGTAAAATTTAAAAAGCAGAGAAAATTGGGGTTAAGATTTGCCCTCAGTCATGTGTGTTAAACATACTCAAAAACACAAATAAAAATTACGCAAAAAAAATTGTACAAATCACCCTGTTTCCAAAATCTGGTTCTTTCAATTTCAACGGATTACAATTTCAGAAGTAGGAATTAACTTTCACATGCCATTATATTGTAAATTTGGATTAATTTCATAAGGACCTTGGTTAGAATATCATGCATTGCTCTGGTGTCCATACCACAAAGGATATAATGCAGAAACTGAAGAAAGTGCATAGCAGAAGAGTGAGACTAAACTGAACAGGAAAAACCAAGACGGGCAGTGAACCTTTCTCCTTAAAATAAGATGGTTGTTCTGACTGGGGTTTAAAATTGTGAAGGGTTTTGATAGGGTGGAGAGGATGTTTCACATCTGCACTGCCTATACCTAGTAGTCATAATACACAGTATAATGTATTTAATAAGAAGCTGAATAAATATATGATGCCAAAAGGGATAGAACTGTTACAAATCAGGGTAACTGCTGTAGGAACAGGCTGAAACAAATAGGTTATCAGTTTATTGTCGACATTCTATAGAGCTACTTAAGTCTCTTGTTGAGATTGATCGTGTATCGTGCTACTATAGGTTTTGTAAAAGAAATAGATAACAACAAGCTTTTGTCCATAATAACTTCTGTTACCTGTTAAACAGATCTGCTGCCTTGAAACCCCCATATGAAATGTTTGCATTTTAATGAAGCTTTTGACTGCTACCGCTGATCCAAACCCACCTGTAAAGTTGAGTGGGACTAAGAATAGATGATTTGGCAGAACTGATTGGCATTTAATTTCACACTACATTGCAACCCATCTTGATCTATTTTCAAGGCATAACAGAGGTACTACAGATGATAATATTGTCTTATTTAATAAATTCTCAGCAATTTATTTTTACTTTTGCATCTGAAGGTTACTTTTCCAGTAGTTTGAAACAACATAACAAAAATCTGTTAGGAAAGTGCAAGTTGATTATTTCCAAGTATCTGATCATAGCAGGTTATAATTTATTTCAAAAATATTATTATTTTTACAATGAAAATGGGAAATCCAATGCTTATTAATGAATTTAATCCTAACATCAACCAAATCCAAAAACAAGATGCTGGAAATCTGAATAAAGAAACATAAAGTCTGGAAATACTTAACAAGCCTACAGTAAAGAGAACAATTAATGTTCAGATCAATGACATTTTATTTAAAAAGCCAATGAAGTGAAAGATCCAGTTTTTAAAAAAAATTTCAAACTTATCAGGTATGACTCAGATTGAAGAAGTAAAATTCTTTAGTTACCAATGGGGAGGATATCAGATGACCATTTTCTGGCTCTTTCATTTAGTAATTTATAGCAAGTAAAAGGAATTTCAAAGCATTGAAATCATCTCATTAGACAATTCCCAACTAATCCCATGGCCCTATCCAATTGCTTTTTTAAATGACCTTATTGGATATGCATATCATAGACATGATCATCATTTTGTATGTATCTCTGACCATCCTGAAAAGACTGATCTGCGTTTCTAAAATGGTAAAATGATGTGGTGAAGCAGATGGATCTGAAGCTCTGTGATGATGTAAGAATGGTGCTATATTTCCAAGTGGATGATAAAGGAAAAGAGCATTGGTGGCGTTACTATTCCTCTGCTACCCTGCTTTTGAATTGTATGTTAGGGAGATGTTGTCGAAGTGACATGGTGAGGTCCTACAGTTCATTCAGTAAATGGTGTACTCTGATTCCATGACATGTTGATAATGCAGTGAGTGAATGCTTAATGTTGGAGATTAGATGTTACCTCAGGGGTTAATTTGTCTTGGATTGCTTCAAACTCTTCTTGAGTATTGTTTGTACTGTTCTCATCCATGCAAGTGGAGAGTATTTCATCACACCCACTGGCTCGTGCATTGTGGATGGTGTGAAATCTGTAGGGCTTTAGGAGGTGAGTCATTTGCCACACAATACCCAACACAATCTAACTCAACTTCTGAACTGTTCTTATAGCCACAGTGTTTATGTGGCTGGTCCAATAATGGCTCTGGTCAATGGTGACCCCCAAGGATGTTCATTGTGGGTATTTTAACAATGGCAACATCCTTAAATGTCAAAGGTAGGTGATTAGATTTTCAGCTGTTGGAGAGAGCCATTAGTGAGCAGATTATGTGCAATTTTTTTATCCCATTGCTGACTTTCATCCTATCTTGCTACATGCAGATGTGAACAACAAAAGGGATACAGATTTCCAGAGTGAAGGAAAGCCATTGATAAAATAATATCACTGCTCAAAGAAACTCCAGTAATAATGTGGTGGTACTGAAATGATGGAACACCAACAACCACAACCATCTTTCTTTTTGAAAGGCCTGCCTTGAGGTGATGAAAATCTTTTCCCTTAAGTTCCATTGACTTCAATTTAATTAAAGCTGTTTGATGCAACACTTAGTTAAAAGCCACTCTAGTAACACTATTTAATTTCAATCTCATGTCCAAATTTGGACTGATGTTGTGTTGTGCCAAATTGTCCTGAAGGAACTCCAACTGAACATTAACTATTAGTGTGTAGCTCTTACTGAAAATGAACAATTTATTTGCAACCTTGGTGCCACACTTAATTCAGAGAAGCGATTTGGACCACATAACTGAACCATCATCAGGGCCGCCTATATCCATACTCAACTTTTTAATCTGTTTCTGATCATCTGTGGCTGAAATGCTTATTTTCCAATTGAGTCCTCTGGTTCCTTCATTCTACTTTCCATAAACTTGAGGCTACCCAGAACTCCACTATCTTTCTCATAACTCACATTGTTCACTATTACATCTATGCTTGATGACAAAGATTTGTTCTGAGGTATACAATTTAAAATTCTCATCCTTCTTATCATGCCCCTCCATTTCTTCCCATCATCAGTCTACTCTGTTTCATCTCTATAACTTTCATAGATATCTTTGTTTCTCCAGTTTTGACATCTTGATCAATCAAATGTAACTGCCTCATCATTCTTGGCCAAGACTTAAACTTACAAGGCCCCAAGCTCTGAATTCCCTCTTAGGATCTCTTTCAGTCTACAGTAAGAAATCCTTTAAAACCTAACTCTTAGAAAAACTTTTAGATCATTTCTTAAAGTATCTCCCTGGTGTCATTTATTTTTCCAGTTGTTGAGACTCCTCTGAAGATCTTTGAGATATTTTGTTGATTTAAATGTGTTATGTCATGGAAGTTGTTGTTGGTTTAAGTTCCTTTGACATTACTATTAATGCTGCCTTCTTTCTTTTCACTAATGATTAAGATTAGAAATCAGCTGGAAAATAGTTACATTGGATTTGTCCTCCTTCCAATTGTCCACCTTATATGGTATTTATTTCATTATTTATTTATTTAGAGATACAGTGCAGAATAGGCCCTTCGAGCCACATTGCCCAGCAACCCCCAATTTAACCCTAACCTAATCACCGGACAATTTACAATGACCAATGACCTACTAACTGGTACGTCTTTGGTCTATGGGAGGAAACTGGAGCACCCAAACAAAACCAACGCAATCCATGGGGCGAACATGCAAACTCTTGACAGACGACACTGGGACTGAACTCCAAACTCTGATGCCCCAATCTGTAATAGCATTTCATTAATCATTGTGCTACATGGTGCCCACATAGAGACTTGTGTTATAATTGTGTTGGAACAGCTCAGCTTAACTTAAAATTAATTCTGACCTTCAATTCTTCAGCATTGTGGTAGGGCATTCCCAGATCTAATCATCTTTGCTGTGTCAACAGTAACAGTTTTATTTTCTTGACATCATATTGATTCACTAAAATTAATAGAGCATTGGTATTTGTGTTGGTGTGGACTGTATGCATGTAATTGTCCAATCAATAATCTTGGTTAAAATTTGGTGGACATACTTCAGTCTTTTGATTTGCACGCTTGTTATGTTTCAAAAAAACTGAAGTTATTTGTAGAAATTCCTCTTCTCATTTGCTGTTTAATTGCCTACCAACATTTATAACTGAAGGTGATAGACTTAGAGAAGTTTGATCTGACTCTTAGCTGGAAAATAAGATGAGAAAGGAAGAAATGTACGTCGAAACATACAGTGAAATGTGTTGTTCGCATCAAATCAAATCAGTGAGGATTGTGCTGGGCAGCCCACAAGTGTCTCCACAATTCCAGCACCAACATGGTATGCCCACAACTCTCTAACCCTAAACGTATATCTTTAGAATGTGAGAGGAAACCAAAGCACATGGAGGAAACCCACACTGTCATGGGGAGAACAGACAAATGCTTTACAGATGGTGATGGGAATTGAATTCTTTTTTTTTGTAATTTTTATTTTTTATTGAAGTTCATCATCAAACAAATATTTCCATAAGATGTATTTCAGACATTTTACATATATATCATATAATCATATATATCACAAATCTCCACGAAGTATTTATCTGAAATACTTATAGAAAAGAGTGGAAAGAAAAAAAACAAGCAAAAGGAAAGAACTATGTACAAGCAGGGAGTGATCTTTTTTTTTACAACAGATTCATTGATTTGTGAGAATAAAATCAGGCCTATGAGGCATTATGTAGTTAAACCATTTTCCCCAGTATGAATCAAATTGTTCCAAATTGGATAAAATTGTTTTACGTTTGATTGGATTTAATAGCCCATTGACATTAAAAGAAATGAATTTTACCTTGTCCTTAGCCATCTGTATTTATCTGTCAATGTATCATTGAAATTAGAATAAAACTTAATCGATCTACTCCCTGAACAAATAAGAACCAAGAAACGTAAATAATAACAAAAATGGCAACGAACGTGTGATTCCAAGGCTGAGGTCTCTAGTAGATGACCCTGCGTTGAGCTAGAGGAAATGTCTGGGAATTAAATTCTAATTTTACAACTGGTGCTGTGAAACATTGCACTAACTGTGCCATTCAATACCAGACCTCTTAGTTCTGTCCATAAAATAGTGATACTATTGCGCTCTGTAACGTTACCTTGTTGGCATCATAGTTTGTTTTCTCAGGTCACATATACTGTATATGCTGCCTTCAATTTTCCAGAAAAAGATGAGGGTCATTTCTCAAATAGGTTTAAAGGAAAAAGTATTTAATCCCTTTAGAAAACAATATCAAGAAATCTCTTTGAATCCCTCTTTACATTTTCTGATAATGCAAATTTAATGGATGTTAAAAGTTGATTTGTCAATTAAACAAATTGTATTCCATAACTGCATCTATCAAAACCTTTCATGAGTGGGAGAAATATCATGGCCTGGAATTAGAATTGGTCAGCACAGATCTTTTCATCTGAATCTGGAAGGCAAAAGGTTTCTTGCTCATTTAACTACACAGTTTGTGTTATCTGCAAGTGTCCTTGCACTCAAAACTGAAGCCTGTATCATTAAGAAATGCAATGACATATGGTATACATATACTGTGTTCTTGTCATGTTGCTGACTCTAAACAATGATGTATGGTATACCTATACTGTGTTCTTGTAGTGCTGCTAACTCTGAAGTTATGCTATTGAAAGGGCCACTTTCAGCACCAGTTCCTTTATGCACTCTACATGCTCTACTGCTTGGCCACAAAATCTACTGAGCCCCATCAACATTTGTACTCTCCTGAGGTTGCTGCTTGGATTGTGCTCCTATTGGTTCTGCTGGATAACTTGGGGGGAGGCATTGCAAGTGGTACAGGGTGGACAGGGACCTTTAGGATGGAATCACATTCACAGGGTGACAACAAACAGCTACCCTGCTCTCAGAAAAGCAGTATCCTATGGGTCAAGTTTAAGAAATCAGTTGCCACCCAAACATAGTACTTGCTGTGTACTGACATCCAGGCTGTTCACCATGCCTGGTTTGTCAATTTGCAGTCAAAGTTACTGTCACATTATGCTTCCTAGCTAATTTCACAATTTGCTGACCAAAGCAGCATTAAGAGGTCTACCATCATGGGAAAAGGTTTTCCCACTTCTCCTTCTGTGAGTGAGCATGGAAAATATGAATTATTGTGGTGTTCCCAAGGTTCAGGCAGAATCAGATTGTGCTCATGAGGTCTTTGGAACATTGGAACACAGCACACTTCATGAGGAGGTATGGTTTCCACTCACTCATTTTGTGAGTGGCTAGGAGAGAAAATTCCTCAAGTGCAGCAACAGGTATTCAGAGAACTTCAATGGCTCATTCTGAATGCAGCAATCATGGGCGCTCCGGTACTCACTAGACAAGGTTTCGCTCTTCATTATTGTGGGCAGCTTCTTGGACAATGCAGGTGGCGAAAACAGAGCTCTTGCTCAAGGGACTTCAGCAAGAGGACGTGCAAGAGGGCAGGAGTAGCTGATGGTCCAGTGAGGTTGCCCAAGAAGAGGATCAAGCCTGGGTGCTGTAAAGGGCCTGCTCTTTGTGTGTGGTCAGGGAACTTCAAATAGCCTGCAGATTCGAACACATGCAACACTTGGATTCAATTCCCAGTGTAGGGCCGAATGCCTCTCCTCAAATGCTTTCAATGACGAGGGCAAGGGTCCAGAGAAGTACGGCCACTATTCTCCACAGCTCCAGAGCACCATACAAACATGGGCTCCTTACATTCTGCATTTTCCTCCAAAGAAATTCCCTATAGCTACATACAAGAAGGAATGAGCATGCTGAATGGCTGTCCCTTCTGTGCAAAGGTAAAATCAGATGTATCTGAAGCTTTTTTAGCATCACAATTCATGCTTATTTTAAGGAACCTGTTTGGTGGTCCCTCCAACAAAATGCCCTGCATTCTACATCAGCTTTGATCAAATGCTCCTGTTGCTGTAGCTGCCCTTCCATGGAACATCAGGAAGTGCTCCCAACAATTGTTTTCACAACTACATTCACAATTGGTCTCTTCCAGAGACATCTTAGTTAACTAATATTCCCCTGTCTCTAAATCACTCTCCAGCCTCTCCCCTATTCATTCATGGCTTTTTCATAACTAATTTTCGTGGTATTTACACCCTGTGCATGTATGCCAGTCCTCCAAGAGGACCACAACCTCTTGTTTGCAGGCTTGTGTGCCTCATTGACCTGGAGAGCTATGTTGGCTGGAGTCAGGGCCTTATGGTTTGGGTCTTAGTAAAGTCATCCATGCCAAATAGGTCAAAGGGTAGAGGCCAAACCAAACAGTCCTCCTGGTTCAGGGGTTCAGCTCTGGGCTAACAACCCTGAGTGGCCAAACAAAATTGTTACAGAAACAGCAATGAAGAATCATTCTACATCTGATTGTGATGGTATTCCCTGAGTCTTCACCCGGTACTTGCATGGCTGACAGTAGAGAAAACCGAGAGGAAGCTACTGCCACGATAAAGGAAATCCTGAACAGTGCCAACACCAAGACTAAAATTGGTTTCATCACAAGGAAGCATTGTAGTTAGATTAGCCACATGGTAAGAAGAGTGGGGAAAATGCAGGAGACCAAAGGCAACTTGGTGGCATACTGTAGTGGCAGAAATGAGGACTCTGAACCACACCTGGGATACAATAGAGAAGATGGCCAAGGACAGACAGAGATGGGGGACCTTGATTGCTGCCCTAAGCACTGGCTGTGTAACCGACAGTAAGTAAGTACATATACGTATGCCAATGACAGTAAACCTGAACTTATTCCACTCCCTCAGCCATACCATTTGTAGCAAAGTAATCTTCCTTACTTTGTCATTTTTTCTATCATCTCCCAATTTGTTTTTTTTTTGTTCTTTATATAACTATTTAAAAAGTCAAAAAAGCATTAACTTCCCTATCCAGGATGCACTCCAGCTCTTGTGGTGTCCACTGTTCTCAGAAAGTCTCCACAATCAGTGGACACGATACATACAATGAGTCCTAGAGAGGGATCGTCCTTGCCAGTGATTGGCCTTTTAAGTGCCAGAGCTTTGCATATTAATTGTATTGCCAAATATTGTCTGCTAACCAAAGTGAAAATGGAATTTCTGATCAGGAGTGCTGCATTTCTCTTGCAAAACAAATGGAAGCAATGATTTTATATTAGAATATGGATTGATGTGTATCAACATTTCCTCTTCAGATGCAGATGAATTTCCAAGGCTTCTATCTATTTAGAATATTGTTTTCCATTCAGTCACCTGAATGATTCCATTAAGCTGGGAACAGTTCGGAAGAGATCTTGCTGGAAGTTGAGGGACTGGGTTATAGAGTGGGGTTCAGTAGATGGGGACTTTATTTCATTGGAGCTTAGAAGAATGAGGGGTGTTTTTATAGAGGCGTATAAAATCATGAGGCAACAGACAGAGTGAATGCACGCAATCTTTTTCCCTGGTTTGGAGAATCAAGATCTGGAAGGCATAGTTTTAAGGTGAGAGGGGAAAGGATTAAAAGGAGTGTGAGGGACAACATTTTCATCCAGAGGCTAACCGGTATTTGGAACAAGCTGTCAGAGGAAGTGGTTAAGGCAAGTACATTGACAACTTTAAAAAGGTGCTTATTTAGGTACATGAATAGAAAATGGTTTGAGGGACATGGGCAAATGGATGGGAATTTTGGCCGACATAGACCAGTTGGGCTGAAGAATCCATTTCCATGCTGTATGGCTCTATGACTCTACCTTCTCTTAATCTTATCTGTTGAAGTGACAAGAATCCAGTGTATCTCTACTCTCCACTCAAAACTATGGCTTCTTTCATCTCCTCTAGCTTTATAGTGAATGGTTATAATTCATCAATTCATCCAAACTAGTTTTTAAAAAGTAAAAGGTCATGTAAACCCTTTATGTATGCTGCACTGAGGTCATCACCAGTTAATGGCACAAAGGATTCAGCAACAATGACAGATTTTGATCCATGCAAAAAGCTGGAGGAACTAAGTGGGTCAGGCAGCACCTGTAGAAGGAAACGGACAGCTATAATTTCTGGTTGAAATCCTTTACCTGTATTGAAAGGTGGAGGAAGGATAGCTAGTGTAAACATGTGAGGAGAAGGGGTGGAGGAGAAGCTAGCAAGTGATAGATGGAGACACAAGAGATTGTAGATGTAAGAATCTGGTGCAACACAAAAAGCACTGCAGGAACTCAATAGGTCAGGCAGCATCTTTGACTTGGATGGAAATGGATCGTTGATGTGTCAGAACGAAACCCTTAATCATATTGGGGAAAGATCATAAGACCATAAGAAATACGAGCAGAAATAGGCCATTCAGCCTGTTGAGTCTGCTCTGCCATTCAATCATGGACTGATCTGATTCTTCCAGTCATCCCCACTCCCCTGCCTTCACCCCATACCCTTTGATGCCCTAGCTAATCAAGAACCTATCTATCTCTGCCTTAAATACACTCAATGACTTGGCCTCCACAGTCGTTCGTGGCAACAAATTCCACAGATTTAACACCCTCTGACTAAAGTAATTTCTCCGCATCTCAGTTCTAAATGGACGTCCAATCCTTAAGTTGGACCCTCCGTCCTAGAATCACCTACCATGGGAAATAACTTTGCCATATCTAATCTGTACAGGACAGATAGAGCCTTATAGAGTGCCTTATAGAGCCTCAACATCACATCCCTGCTCTTATATTCTATACCTCTAGAAATGAATGCCAACATTGCATTTGCCTTCTTCACCACCGACTCAACCTGGAGGTTAACCATTAGGGTATCCTGCACAAGGACTCCCAAATCCCTTTGCACCTCTACATTTTGAATTCTCTCCTCATTTAAATAATAGTCTGCCCGTTTATTTCTTCCACCAAAGTGTATGACCATACGCTTTCCAACATTGTATTTCATTTGCCATTTCTTTGTCCGTTCCCGTAAACTATCTAAATCTTCCTACAGGCTCTCTGTGTCCTCAACACTACCCACTCCCCCACCTATCTTTGTATCATCGGCAAATTTAGCCACAAATCTAAGAATCCCATAAACCAAATCGTTGACATACATCGTAAAAAGTAGTGGTCCCAACACTGACCCCTGTGGAATTCCACTGGTAACTGGCAGCCAGCCAGAATAGGATCCCTTTATTCCCACTCTCTGTTTTATGCCAATCAGCCAATGCTCCACACGCTAGTAACTTCCCTGTAATTCCATGGGCTCTTATCTTGTTAAGCAGCCTCATGTGCGGCACCTTGTGAAAGGTCTTCTGAAAGTCCAAGTAAACCACATCTACTGCATCTCCTTTGTCTACCCTGCTTGTAATTTC
Source organism: Hypanus sabinus (assembly GCF_030144855.1). Classification (NCBI taxonomy): domain Eukaryota; kingdom Metazoa; phylum Chordata; class Chondrichthyes; order Myliobatiformes; family Dasyatidae; genus Hypanus; species Hypanus sabinus. Next base: position 56,488,426 of record NC_082725.1, on the reverse strand, counting down.
CCCAGAAAATTGCAGTAGATAGTTAAGTGATTGGAGGATCAGGTGAGGAGGTATGATTTCACATATTCTGATTAATGTGCATTTATCCTGAGCTAGTGCCTGTTCTCCTGCAGCATTGGAGTTTCTGAGGCACCATTTGCTCACAGAAGCACTATTATTTTAAGCAAAAATCTCAAATGCACAGCAACCATTAACCTGTCATGAGTAGTTCAGGTTGCAGGGATGATTTCTGGAGCATATTAATTTTGATATGAATGAATTTCTTCATCTTCTGAGGGGGCAATGAGAGTGCACTGGCAGGATCCTTCCGAGTGTTCCAATTACAGAAATCACTCTAAGAGGAAAAAACTGCGCTTCCATTATTTCAATTTTTGAATCTTTGACAATTTATGACCATTGTTTTGAAATACATCAATCTCTCTCTACTACTGATTGAGAAGAACACATTTCTATTTTCCATTGCCTTCTCAATAGTTCAGTAAGGGACAAAGATGTATGTACAGACAAGGGATAAAAATTGATTATGGCCCATATTAGGAAGCCCAAGTCGCACTGAAATACAAGAGGTGTGGTGACACAGTTCCAGGCTGCTGAGTTCAGTCCTGATCTAGAATATATCCATGTGGAGTTCTCCCTCTGCCTGTCTGTTATATTTTGTAACCACAAAACTTTAAATTAATTTAAATGAAATGGGAGGGGGAGGAGTCTGAATTATGGGTGTAGCTTCATCTTTAGTTCAAGCAAGGCATGTGTGTGTCATGTGGTAGTGTGATGATGTATGCAATTAATGTATTTTTACATATAACCCAGAATTAATTGTTTAAACAAACAAGAATGCTTAATCAAACACTATATATAGAAGATTGCTGAAATATTAAATACGCAGGGTCACTCCTAGGTTTCCTCCCTCTTTCCAAAGATATGCTTGCAGTCTAACTAACTGCTGAAAATAGAATAAAAAACCTACAGCACAGTACAGGCCCTTTGGCCCACAATGCTGTGTTGAAGATGTCCCATTGAGTCTACTCCACCATTGCATAATGGCTGATGCCAAACGCCACTCAACCCAATACACCTTACTTCTCTCCATATCCTGATCAGGAAACAATCAACTTCTGCCTCAAGCATATGCATGGACTGGGCATCCACGACAGTCTGAGCTAGAGCATTCCACAGATTTACTACTCTGGCTAAAAAAAAATTCCTCCTTACCTCTGTTCTAAAGAATGCCCTTTCAGTTTTGAGGCTGTGCCCTCGAGTTCTGAATACCCCCACCATAGGAAATATCCTCTCCACATCCGCCCTGTCTAGACCTTTCAACATTCAGTACGTTTCAATAAGATGCTCATGCATTCTTCTAAACTCCAGTGTGTCCCAAATCTGCCAAATGGTCCTCATATGTTACCCGTGCATTCCTGGAATCATCCATGTGAACCTCCTCTGGACTCTCTCCAATGACAACACATTCTTTCTGATATAGGGGGCCCAAAACTTGATATTGGATCATTGCATTGCTTCCACAGCACTACCTACCCCTCCACCTGTTTTTGTATAATCCTCAAATTTTGCCACAAAGCCATCAATTCCATTTTCCAAGTCACTGAAAAACAATGTGAAAAGCAGCGGTCCTAATACTGACCCTTGAGGAACACCAATAGTCACCAGCAGCCAACATTTATTATGCTGCCTCCTGCCTGTCAGCCATTCCACTACCCATATCAGTATCTTCCTGTAACACCTCGGGATTTCATCGTGTTAAGCAGCTTCATGTGAAGTACCTTATCAAATGCCTTCTGAAAATCCAAATTACATCTACTGCCTGTCCTTTGTTCACCCTGCTTGTTACTTCCTCGAAGAACTCGAACAAATTTGTCAGGCAAGATTCACCTTTATGGAAACCATGCCGACTTTTATCATTAGTCTCCAAGTACTCTGAAACATCATCCTTAATAATAGACTCTACATTCCCAACTACTGAGGTTCGGCTAACTGGCTTATAATTCCCTTTCTTTTGCCTTCCTCTCTTCTTAAATAGTGGAGTGACATTTGCGATCTTCCAGTCCTCTGGGGCCATGCCAGAATCAAGTGATTCTTGAAAGATCATGACCAATGCATCTGTTATCTCTTCAGCAACCTCTCCCAGGTCTCTGGGATTTAGTCCATCTGACCTAGGTGACTCATTCACCTTAAGACCTTTGAGTTTGCCTAGCACTTTTTCCTTTGTAATAACAATGGCACTCACTTCTGCTCCCTGACACTCATGGACCTCTGGCACATTGCTAGTGTCTTCCACAGGGAAGACAAATGCAAAGTACCTATTAAATTAATTTGACATTTGTTTGTCCCCCTATTCCTACCTCACCAGCATCATTTTCCAATGATCCAATATCAACTCTCGCCTCCTTTTTACTCTTATATAACTGTAAAATCTTTTGGGATCCTGTTTTATACTATTCACTAGTCTGCCTTCATATTTCATCTTTTCCTTTCTTATAGGTTTTTTTAGTTGCCTTTCGTTGGATTTTAAAAACTTCCTAATCATCACTCACTTTTGCTACCTTATATGCTTTTTCCTTGACATTTATGCAGTCCTTAACTTCCTTTGTCAGTTACAGTGGCCTAGCCCTGCCATTTGAGAACTTCTTCTCTGTGGAATATATCTATCCTGTGCCTTGTTAACTATTTCCAGAAACTTCAGCCATCTCTACTCTGCCATCATCCCCACCAGTATCCTCCTCCAATCCACCTGGGCAAGCTCCTCTGTAATTCCCTTTATTCCATTGTGATCTGATTTACGTTTCTCCCTCTCAAATTGCAGTATGAATTCAATTATATTATGAACACTGCCTCTTGAGGGTTCCTTTATGTTAAGCTCCCTGATAAGATCTGGATTATTACACTACAGCCAATCTAAGATAGTCTTTCCCCAAGTAGGCTCAGCATAAGGTGCTCTGAACAGCCATCAACAAATTCCCTCTCTTGCGATCTGACACCAATCTGATTTTCCCAATCCCCTTACATATTGAAGTCCCCCATAACCATTATGTCATTACCCTTATTACATGCCCTTACCAACTCCCTTTGCAATCTCAACACCAAATTTTGACTACTATTTGCGACCTCTTTCTAAAGATGTATGTAATGGCTTCTCTGTAGTGTTAACTGCTGATGTAATGGTTTCCCTGTAGCTGCAATGTTTGGGTTATGACTAGTGATAACGGGACTTTATCCAGTGGGAGTGACATTATTCTTTCTTGTTTGTCTGAAAGTTGTTGGTTTTGCGGGCTTTTGCCAGAAGGCACGAGAGGACTGGAGAGAGGAGACATGACTTGAACAAGTCTCCCCTCTGTGCTCTGGGCAGGAGTCCGGCAGTCGATGGCGTTCGAAGGAGGGTCAGCGAAGGGGAAACTGTGAGCTCCAACGATTTGTGCACAGACTGTTTACTAAGATTTTTGGCGCCTTTTATTTTATATTTTGTTTCTCCACTAACCCCACAGTCAAAGTAAGAGTTATAAAATCTTAATTGTTTGACCGCTTACTGTGTTTGTTATTTGTGGGTATTGATTTGAAAGGGGACACATCGCACAGCATGCCCCAAATGAGAGTTGTAAAGTTTGGCCAGGCAGGGGGTTATCACCCCCGAGATCATGCCACTAAGCAAAACGAGAGTTTGTGGGGGCTCGCCCGTGGATTTGATTCTGTGGGATGCTGTGTGATTGCCCTGTTTAAATCAGTGCTGGTGTGCATCTGTGGGGTTGTGGTTAGTAATGTCTGCCTCTGTGGGATTGCAGTTAGTAACGGGTTGAGTGAGGTGGATATTCGTACCCCGGATGAATTGCTAGTTCGATTTTTGAGTATGGTTAAAGCTGGTGGCAAAGTTGAAAGCGTGGTGCTTTGATAAAATGGCGGGTTCAGTCCTTGTTCTAGTTCAGACTAGGGCTGACGTAATGGCGGTGGGACTGCCAGAGTCTATTGGAGCCCCAGGTGAGGCGGGGCCATGGGCTGTCCATACTGTTAGGAGTGAGGGAAAAGAGTGGTCGGATTTGGAATATCTAATTTGTCCAGAGAAGAGAAAGAATTCTAAGGTAGTATCCGCCCTTGTTTCTCTGCGGAATAAATGTTCCAGCTATGGCAGGCTCCGTTTGTCCTCTGGAATAATGCCCACCCCTAAAGGGGAGGAGGAGGAGGAGACGTGGGTGGAACAGACCTCTCAGTTGTTTGATGAGTGGCAGTGCTTGGTTGAGGGAAAGCGAGAGATTGGTTGAAAGTTTGAATAGGCGGGCTGCTGACGTTGTTAGAACTGTCAGGTTCAATTACCCTGTAGTGACAGCTGCCAGTTATCTGCAGGTGCCGGACAATACGCTTGGTTTGACTGGAAGCAAAATGCAGCTCAGGGCGGGGTTTCAAAACATGAGTCAGGAAAATGGGGAAAAGCTTTCAGCATATCCTTTTTGGCAAGAGAGACAGCAAACTTGTTTCTGGCACGGGGTGGGGGCAGATGTCAGTCAGACGGCTGAGGTGGATCAGGTAACCTCTCCCTCATTTGTTCAGCTGATCAGAGTGGTGTCGGGAAACTGAGAGGAGACCCAGTGGGAGAACAGCCTGGTGTCTCTGGGGACACGTTCCCAGCAATGTACCAAGGAACTCCTGAAAGAAAAAGACCCTATTCCTGAAGGCTTAGTGAGACCACGCTCCAGTGTGTCGTTACAGACAGATGGAAGCTATGCTAAAGCTATATGCGACACCGGGTCACAGGTCAAGTTACTGTGCTGTACGTTTTACAACCGGTATCCGAAGCATTTACCCTTGACACCATTGGGGGCACTGGAGATCTGGGGTATCACTGCGGGTGATTATCCAGACGACGGTTATTGGTCAGTGAAACTGGAGTTCACGGAGGCCGATGTGTGGGTGTTTGAGGTTCTTGAATCATTAGTGCTGGTGTGTCTGGACTCTGTGGAGACAGGCAGTTTTTTGATTCTGAAGGGGACCAAACCCCCACTTGTGCGGATTCTCATGGGGGCCTGCAAGAAGGCGGTGGGTGACAGCTGTTCAGGGACATTGTCTGTGCACCCAGTGTTTCGAGATGATTTTGAGGACGTGTGTGGCAGCATTGGGCTAGGGCTGTGTGGTTCACCCAGTCGAAGGCCCGGGGAAGTAGCATGAATGATGGGGACTCTAAAATTTTCCGGAGTGTCTGAGAGAGAAGCCCTCTTAGTGGACACTCTGGAATACCACGAAGGGGAAAAGTTGACTGCTGAGTTCACCCCCTTTGGGGAGAGGTCGCGGCAACTGGCCTCTGCAGATGTGGAAGATGCACGGCAGCATTTGTGTAAGTTGAAGGAAACTGGGATCATCGCTGAGTCTCGAAGCCCCTATGCATCCCCAATAGTAGTGGCCCGGAAGAAGTACGCAAAGGTACGCATGTGTGTGGACTATAGGTCCTGACCAGTATGCAGTCCCGGGGTCGAAGATGCGCTGGCCTGTCTGAGTGGTATGAGTCGTTTAGTGTGCTGGATTTGTGGAGTAGATATTACCGGAGCCTGATGAGTGAGGCCAACAAAGAGAAGATGGCAGTTATAAGTCTCAAGGGATTTTTCCAGTCTGAAAAGATGCTCCAGGGCATAACAGGAGCCCTTGCCACCTTCCAGCAGGGCATGGAGAAGACGATGGGGGGACATGAACTTGTTTGGTGTATTTGCATGATCTCCTAGTAATTGGCTCTGCCTTGGAAGAATATGAAGCGAGGCTATTGCAGGTGCACGGGCAGCTGGGAGCTAAAGAGATAGAACTGTCCCTGAACAAGTGCCAGGTCTGCCAAAGGCCCCAGACTGTGAGCATTCTGTGCTTGTTCCTGGGGTTCTGTGGTTATTATCAAAGATTCGTGAAGGGCTACACCAAAGTTAGACACCCCTTGAATCCACTTCTGTGTGGTTATCCTTCCTTGGGGAAGAGAGGGAGGGGGAGAAAGGATAGGATATCTAAACCTGTCGGAGTCCTTTGGACAGAGGTGGGATGTAAAATGCAAGGAGGCTTTTCAGTTGCTGAAGGAGTTGCTGACCCAGGCGTCTGTGCTGGTTTTTGCGGAATCCAGATTGCCGTGTGTACTGCACACAGATGCCAGCCGAAAGGGTCCTGTATCAGGATCAGGGCACCAGGTTGAGACCTGTGGCGTTTGTCAGCCGGAGTTTTTTCGCCCTCTGTGAGAAATTATCCCATGCACAAGTTGGACTTACTGAAGTTGAAATGGGCGGTAATGGATAAGCTGAGTGACTCTCTCTACGGGGCCAAGTGAGGACAGACAACAACCCCCTAACTCATATCACGACCTCGGTGAAAATGGATGCCATGGGCCATCCGAGGTTGGCAGCGTTGTCCGCCTATGATTTCAGCCTGAAGTACTGGCCGGGGAGCAGGAACATTGACGTGGATGTTCTGTTACGACATGGATGAGGAGTGGGAGAGCCTCTGGGGTGAAGGCCATGTGTCAGTTTGCCATCACCATGAAGGCTGAGGAAAAGGAGAGGAATGCCCTGTAGTGTAAGAAAAGAAACCAACGGAGCATTGTGAGGCACGGAGAAGAAAGAATAAGTTTCCAGGCTGCAGGAAAATAAGAACGGAAATTGGTCTAATAGGATTACATGGCCTCTAAGGGCCTAATGGCCTTTTCTGTGCCATAGTAAGTGATAAGCTGCTAATGCCTGAAACAGCCCACCCAACTTCACATTCATTAATATTGCACTCACCTCGAGCAATGAAGGATATGAGAAGGTGGGTGCAGGGAGCAATCCTTGGGTGTTTTACAGAATCCCAAGGGGAAGGATTACCCTAATCAACTCCTAGTCAAGCTTTCAGACAAGCAAATGCATTAATAAGCTTCAGTCAGGCAAGAAGAGGGTGAGTAGAAAGGGGACGTGCTGTGCCTCTTCAGATCAGTGCAGGCTAAATTTGGAGTGGGGTACTAAAACAGACGCAAAGCCTCTCATTCATGAGTGCAAGGGGTGCAGTGTCTTTTACCCTGTTGCCGAAATAATAACCCTAGAGGACAGCAATGCCCAGTACACATGTAAATCACGTGCAACCTATCACAATGCCAGATGGTTACAGCTGTTATGCTTTGCAAAATTGGCACCAATTGGCATCTACATCTTGCTTTGAATTAGTTTAATGTTTTGAAGTTACAAAGTATAACGTGTGCAGAGTCTATATTTTAAAGGAAGATGAAAAATGACAGTTGTACCTGCAATCTGAGTGGCTCTCATTCAAAGGATGGATAAGTACAAAGGAGCATTCTAAACCGCTCATTAAAGCATACCACTACCAACTGATTTACATAGATTACAATATTTATTGTGGATGAAGGAATTTTTTTTATATTGAACATGTTTTAATGTTTATTTTATCCAACAGATCTAAATCCAGTTCATCAAGGTTCTAAGAAGGTGGGCTTTTATTCTGCATTAAAGTCCTAATTCTTGATTGACTGTTGATTGCCATTTCTGATATTAGCCCTTCATTAGAAAATGAACGTGTAAACATTTGCTTCGGAATGAATGTGTTATGCATAATAATAAGCATGATGAATCACAGTGAAATACCATCAATCCTTGGGCAGTGATATTTTTGAAAATCATTGATAAAAAGTGTTGGAGCAGTGTAGAATTGTTCTTATGCTCAGAACATATCCTGTATAATGACTGCAATCAGAAAATAACCCATTCATATATATGATATATGAATAATTGTAATAAATAATGCCTTTATGGGAAATAACCTTGCTAATTTCTCTAACTGGAGCTGCTGACAGTAACTGGTGTCAAAGAGCTCGGAATCCAAAATATTGGAAAAAGGAACACACACAAAATGCTGGAGGAACTCAGCAGACTAGGTAGCATCTATGGAAAAAGAGTAAACAGTCAAAATTTTGGGCAAAGACCCTTCTTCAGGACTGAGAGAGAAGGCAGGGGGGAGATGCCTGAATGAAAAGGTGGGGGGAGGGGAAAGAGGCTGGCTGGAAGGTGATAGGTGAAGCCAGGTGGGCGGGAAAGGTCAAGGTCTGGAGAAGAAAGAATCTGAGAGGAAAGGAGATTGGACAATTGGGGAAAGGGAAGGAAGAGGGGGCACGGGGGGAGTAAAAGGCAGTTGAGAAGAAGTAAAAAATCAGAATGGGGAATGGGGTGGGTGGGCATTTTGTTCATCAGAAGGAGAAATCTGTATTCAGACCAACAGATTGGAGAGTACCAGACCACCCATAAACAGCATAAGAGGTTTTATGCTTGTGATTCTTCTTCTGTCATTTGAGTTGATAGTAAAATGCCTGTTGTCTTTTTCAGTAAAGAAAGATCATCCTTGTAACTTATTAGAGCTAGTCACCAAAGACTTCTAAAATGAATCGGGTATGTAAAAGACCTTTTGTTTTACTGATGTCTCCTTGCTCTATATACATGATTGATGGTCCTTAAGCTAAAGTAGTCTGGTGGCCTCAATTCTACCTGAAAACTTCAGAAGACCTTCTCACATTACATCATGGGTTAAAAGACTTTTTGCTAAGCACAATGACAGAGACTGTTTAGCAATACTTGACACACACTTATGCAGCCATCAGCTCTTTAAGGTGCAGAAACCTTTTTAATGTATTTAAAAATGTACTTTTTAACGCAGTTGCTTCCTGTAATTCATACTTCCTATGAATATAGTGTTATAGAACATTCAGAGGCATCTCTCATATAGATTTTTATAATGAATCAATAAAAATAAATTGACATTTGATACACTTGCAATTCTCCATCCCTATTTTCTTAACTCTGCACCCTTCCCTAATATGGGGATACCCAATATTCACCAGACAGTTCCTTTATCAAGCCAGTTTGGGTGGATGAAAAGAGCTTAAGGCTTTCAGTAGTGTCATTTCTTACTGAGCTTTTAAAACACAATAAAAAAAAGTATCAATGCTAAAATCCAGCATTATCGCCTAGAGGGAAGCATTGTTCATTTTCAGGTTCAAGTCAAATGGGAATTATTTTAAGAGGTGCATGTGCAACAGCCTACAACATCCTGATGCTGCGATGTTTTTTGAAATGCTCTGAATCTTTCAACTGCATCATTTCCTTTAGGTCTGTGCCAGCATTTTAATGCAATAATAATGACAACAAGATGCCCAACCTGCATCAAGATATATTTTATGAAAGGGTGCTTTGATATTTGCAGATATCTTGTTTGAAATAAACTGATGTTACAGACTCTTCCAGAGTACATTTTGACTTTTCTCATCTAGCAATGTTTAAAGGCAAAGCAACACTGGTTTTGTTCCTTTACTTCCTTCTCTGGGTTAAAGTCTGTTCTGAAAGCGATTTATATCTTTAATGTTCACAGGAAGTCTAATAAGAATGAAACATTTTTACCTGTTATATTGCAGTTTTATAGAATGGTGCACTCCTCCATCACCAGAACTGTGTAATATGTCTTTGTTGCTTCAATGAGGGTCTGATCGTCCCTGTCACCTTGGTAACAGCAAAAATCAAAGGAAAAAAAGAATAAAGCTCCTACCATTCAGAGACTGCCCGTGACTTGTCCTCCTTTACTGCAGCTCGATAACCTTCAAATAGTGACTAGCTGAGATAGTAAGGAAGGGTTAAGTGAACCTGCTTCAGGCTGCAGACAGTTCACACCCAACCTAACTGGTGGCATAACAATGATATTCTATAATACAATCCACAATCTGGAGTATGGCTAATCCCAAAACAGGAAAGGAAAACCAGCCACCATAACAGAGTAATATGACTCTACAAAGCACTCAGGTGGATGAATATATATCACCTCCCAGGTGCAGTACCTTCAGAGACTGCAGCAGCAGCTTCTGACTGAACAAAGCTATTTATAACTCAGAACCCAAATTCTCAGATATGAAACAGTTACGGAATGTAGAGCAGATAAGCGACTTCTGTTGATGGATTTATTTTACAATAATATATAAAAATAAACAAAGAAAGATCCTATGCCAACTTATCCCCAACAGTAAAGACCTACAACAAGGCCCTGAAAAGCACAGACTATTTGCATTTGTCAGGAGCCACCTCTCATTGAAGGCAGACGTGTTGATGAAGGAGTTCACCATCGCTGCCATACCACCATCTGGCCAGCTGAGGACCTCCAACCCAGCCCATAATCTATGTTCAGGCACTCCTCAAATATCCAAATCTTGGTTCCAAAACATGACCTCAATTAGTGGAGTGGACCAGAATCTTTAAAGGGACTATGACAGCAATCCGTAATCCACAGAATTGGAGCGTCTAAACCCCAGAGGCTGCATGGTCGGGTGCCTTGTTCGTGACCCCTCAAATTTGAAAAGGAGAATTTGGGAAGCACTGACAGCCCTGAGTGTCTTTGTCACGTGTATATTGAGAAATACCTCCCAAACTCTGTCAGGCACCGACTGCTAGAGTCTGGTGGCCTTATATTGGCCTGATCAACTAATACCACAGTCTTGGAGTGGAAACAAGTCATTCTCCATCTGGAGACACTGTCTGAGAAAGAATAAATTTCTCTTTAACTGGAAGATAGCATTTTGTAGTATGTAGTTATTATCTATAAATTGCTCATTTTGCTGTCAAATAACTCTTTACAGCAATTTATAGATAATAATGCGTAAAAACTCTGAAGTCAACATCAGGTCAGTCTTTGTAGTTGGAGCTTGGCTCTCATTAAACGGAGTCTATGTCTGTTTATTAATCCTCAGACAGAATTAGGTCTTCACAAGATATTCAAATTACTTTGTTCAGCCACGTGGATGAATGAGCCTATAGCAATGCATACAGAAGACAAGGGTTCATTTCTGAAGGGAAGAAATGAAGATAGGGGAAATTATATTTAGCTTGCACACAACTTGCTCAATCTACAGTATCAGGTAGACCAAGAGAAAGTACTTCCTCTTCTGGGAAGACTACACTCAGGGAACATAAATAAACAATGTTTATTACAAAATCTAATTGGGATTTAGGTTTAAGCAAAGAGTGGTGAGAATGTGGATCATAGAATATAGGACAGTACAGCAGAATGAACTGTCCTTCAGCCCACAATGTTGTTCTGAACCAAATAAATGAGTCATCAAATGGCCAACTAAACTAATCCCTTCTGCTTACACAAAGTCCAGATGTCACAAGAAGTGTAAACATAAATGCTTGTAGGGAAAGAAAGATAAGAACATGGGCAGAAGAGAATAGTGAGGCATGGTGATTGGTTTATATGGAAGACAGCATGAGATTTCTGGGAGCTATCAATATCCCGAAGTTTCACCATAGACCTGTTGGCCAAAGGCTCATGTTCTTTACACCGGGGAAGACTGCTTTATGGACTAAAATTGATTCCACTCACTCAAGCAGGAACTCTCCTAAGCATTCCAGTTTCCACCAAACTTTCCAAAAATGCTGATAGGTTGCTCTAAATTACCCCTAGAGTAGGTGGATCAGGAAGAGTGGGGTAACTGATGGTGATGAGGGAAAGATATTGCAGTGGTGAACCACCCTTCCAGCTGTGCTCTGAAAGGCAACACAGACTTGATGAGCTGAATGGCCTACCCCTGCCTTATAAAAAAAAATGGAAGTGAGAAAAAATCACCATGTGGTTGATTTATAAGCTGAAACGTGACATAATACAAACAATACAGGCGTACCCCGCTTTACGAATGTTTGCTTTATGCCACTTCGCTTTTACAAAAGACCTACCTTAGTAACCTGTTTTCGCGTTACAAAGAGGATTTTTTGCTTTTACGAAAATGTTTCCCATATAAATTAATGGTTCTTCGCTTTACACCATTTTGGCTTAAGAGAGGTTCCATAGGAACGCTCTACCTTTTGTAAAGGGGGGAAACACCTGTACATGTTTTCCTTTGGTGTATATCTTCTATGCATCTTTGCCTAAGCTGAAGCTCCTTTGAGATTCTTCCCCTGAAGCCATGACATGGGTACATAAGAGGACTTGTTCTCAAGTGAGCTGCTTGTAGATGGCCCAGGAAGGTGAATTTAAGCTGTTCTAGACCTAGATAGCCCAGCTTCAGACTGAACCTCGATGGCAGGAGCTTGGACTGGTTGGAATATGCAGGGATACTGATTGGTAAATTGGTAAAATGGTTTATGATTGTCACATGCACTGAGGTACTTTGTAGTGGATGTAGACTATGCACATAATTTCATTACAAAAGTGCTTTGAGCTAGCAGAAGGGAGAACAATAACAAGATGCATAACTAAGTGTTGCAGTTACAGAGAAGGTGCTGTGTATGTAAGGTGCAAGGCCATACATAATGAGTTAGATTGTAAGATCGGGTGTCATGTATTAGGTGACTGTTCAATACTCTTTTAAAAGCAGGAAAGAAGCTGTCCTTGTGCCTGCCAGTATGTGCTTTCAGGTTCTTGTATCTTCTGCCTGATGTGAGAAGGAGGAAGAGAGAATGCCTGTGGTGGGTGGGGTCTATGATTGAATGACAGATGTGCAGTCTTCTGGTCTCTGCTCTATAGTGTCAAGGTTACTCTCTCAAGGACCTGGAGAACAATATGATGGATACTATGATGTCCTGAACCAGGATAGTGGCTCTCCAATTCTGTACTGCATGGAAACTGCAATGCAAGAAATTGTATAAAGTTTGATTCCTCTGGAGTGTTGATGGAGGTATCCACATTGGAAAGGATGGACTGCCCGCTCCATGCCAAGTCTTGTGCCCGATGGATGGTCTTCCATCCTCCTTGGCATTACTTAAAGTCATTGTGTCAGGCTTTCTTGCTCACCAAGCATTGGCTGGACACATTCATCAGACCCTAACAAAGCACTCAGCTCAGTCTCTGCAACAGAACTAGTGTGCAACCTTACTGAGTGATAACAGGCATATGAAGTATCTATTTCCCCCACCTGAGCTCCTACCAAACCATAACCTTCACCCATAGTGCCCGACCAGTTGTAGATGTCTTGTCTCACCTACCTGCAATTGTTTGGCCTGATGGTGAAATATTGAGCCTCTTTATTTTCAGTGAAATAAATTCTTCACTTTCCACTGTTGATTGGGAAGGTGCCACTTCGAAGGGACCTTAAAAGCAAAAAGGATATATTTGGGATGTGCCTTCCTACACCAGCTACAGTTTGTAATGCTGAGGGAATTGAAGGATGGGGATTGAGAGGATGAGCACTAGGACTAAAAATAGAGTGGGGAAAGGGCTGAAACGGGATCATCACAGGGAGGCAGATGAGACTGCAGATGCTAGAATCTGGAACAAAAGATCCCAAAGAAGTGGTATCTGAAGCAAAAGAAAACCAAAATGCTGGAGGAACAGCTGGTTTGTTCTGCAGCACCTGCTCCCGCAAGGAAGAGGGAAGCATATCAGTGGATGGCCTGCACTTTGCTTTGATAATTGTTGAGTGTGTGAACTCTGAGCTGTGGTTACTAGGCTTGTGACTGTGTCAGATATATAAGGTGAAATATATGAATCATAGAGCTCAGTGTTGAATGGTGGAAATGATTGGCAGATGTACAGAGATTGGGGCTTATGGTGCACTTGATTGTTGCTGGGATCATTAACCTCTTGCTGATGCCAATCATATTCTTGAAGTAACAGTAATGACATGTCCCTCCATCTTCACTTGTTCCTTTTGCCACCACTACGCACATCTAGAAGACATCCCACCATTCACAAAGCAATCCACCTCTGCAGATACAGAGCTTCTCCCTTTCTGCTGTACAGTGTCTACAAACCTTCAACTTGCTCTGTCATATTTTTGGCATTGCTCATTGAATCACAGACCAGAAAACTTTAGAAAACAGATTCCCACCTTAGTGCACATCTCCTTTAAGAGGCTTGGGCCGCCTTTAAATAGCTCCAGGCATTGTGACATTAGAGCCTGCTGATAAATGCATTCATGAACAGAATGAGAAGCACTGGCTCTAAGTGGCAATCACTTTAAAGTGTAGGCTGCACCCATTAAGCATGTTGCCTGTGATACATTAACTGGCCACAACGATCCATATCCCTGTTTCTGAGGATTATTCAAAATCTCTCCCTGTGTAACTATGTAATTTAAAGTCATGAAGATTTACACTTCAGGCCCAGGTTTTAATCTGCTATCAATGGATCCAACATCATAACCACATTATATCTTTCATCTGAGGCCACTAAATATTTATACCATATGTTGTTTAAAGTCGGTCATGGTCAAAAGCACATATTGGTGCTACAGGCAATCAAGACTGATTGCATCTCTGGAGAACATGTCTAATTTCACATGTGGAGTTAAAAGCATTACCCATCAGCCAATTTAATTGGTCAGTACAAGTAATACATTATAACATTTTTAAATTTTATCTGTCTTTATTCATTGTCAAAAATAAGATGAGAATCATTGAAAGCTTAATTGGAGTTTTGATGAACAAGAGTGTGGGGGATGTAAGAAGTCACTTTGAATATATTAAAAAATGAGTAGATTTAATGTAGAACTTTTATCGTGCAATTCTCGTTGGATGAATTTAGAATTAGAATTTCATTTGCCTTTCAATGTTTGATTGTTGTTATTAACAGCTGAGAGTGACTGGACATTAATGAGTGCTACGGTAGTGTAGAGGTGAGCACAACACTTTACAGTGCAGGGGACAAGGGTTCAATTCCTGCAGCTGCCTGTAAGAAGATTGTACGTTCTCCCTGTAATTGCATGGGTTTCCACCAGGTGCTCCAATTTCCTCTCACAGTTCAAAGCTCTACTGGTTGGTAGGGTAATAGGTCATTGTAAATCATCACATGATTAGGATTGGATTAAATCGGGGATTGCTCAGTTTAGAGGGCCAGAATGGCCTATTCTGCACTGTATTTCAATAAATATATAGTCCCCACTAGATAATGATTGGAACGCTGATAACAACCACTGTCGTAACTATAATCATTTTCAGTGATGGTAACACCATTTATCAATGATAGTAAGTGCCACTGTTCAGTTTGAATCCAGTTTGATGGAAATCTATAATACTATAAAATTTATATTCTACAAAGCACTTCAACCAGCAAATTACAAAATCGTTAGACATTACCTAGTGCACCTGCAGAGTGAGCTAATGAAAATGTGCTAGACTTAAGCCAATGGGAAAAGAGATAAGGGAACTATAATAAAAGACAAATACACGATGCAAAAATGCATCATATACACATAATCACATACACCATCATTAGTATGAATTATTCATAATCTCGTGACCCTGCTCGAACTTCGATTGCCAAACTGGAAGTCACTTAACTTCTTGTGATAAATGTGACAAAGACCATAGGTGCAGAGTTAGATCCAATGGGATATCTGATGCATGCACAGACAGTTAGGTTGCAAGTTGCTCTGGAATCAGAATTAGGTTTAATTGTACCAGTATATGCCATGTAATTTGTTGCCTTTGTGGCAGAAGTACAATGTAATACATAGTACTAGAGAAAAAAATGTGAATTATAGTAAATATATATAGAATATATTAAATATGCAGGCCAGGCAGCATCAATGGAAAAGAGTAAACAGTCAATGTTAAAACAGGTTTGATGAAGTGTCTTGGCTTGGAACATCAACTCTACTCTTTTCCATAGATGCTGCCTGACCT
Organism: Hypanus sabinus; assembly: GCF_030144855.1. Taxonomy (NCBI): domain Eukaryota; kingdom Metazoa; phylum Chordata; class Chondrichthyes; order Myliobatiformes; family Dasyatidae; genus Hypanus; species Hypanus sabinus. Next base: position 56,472,818 of record NC_082725.1, on the reverse strand, counting down.
GCTGAGTTCCTCCAGCATTTTGTGTGCATTGTTTGGATTTCCAGCATCTGCAGATGTTCTTGTGTATATATAAAATAGTTTAATTAAATAAGTAGTGCAAAAATAACAATTAAAAAGCAGTGAGGTTGGGTTCATAGGTTCAATGTTCATTCAGAAATTGGATAGCAGTGGAAAGAAACTGTTCTTGAGTCGCTGAGTGTGTCTTCAGTACTACCTCCCTCCTGATGGTAGCAATGAGAATAGTCTGGATGCCAGTTTAGTGCCTTTGACAGTACAACCTGTGGAATGCAGGGCAGAGTTTTAAAGCCAGTCAACTTGCAATGCTATTGGATGTCAGAGTGATCGTTTTGGAGCTCAACTTACAAATAACACACTCATTTAATCCCCCACAGTTGTATGTGTGTTCTGCTGCAGGGAGGACCTCTCACTTGTTTAATTACAAAGATCATCAACTGTTTGCACGTTAGTTGATGAATTATTTCTATTGGTGGCTGCTATGACTCTACAAATATTTAGCATATCTTGGAGTTCCATAATGTTGCTAATATCTGCAGGAAGTAATATCCCAAGGGCAGGACCTCGTTGACTTCAAGCTTTTGGAGTCATAGAGCTTTATGCATACTTGTTGCTCCTGGGCATTAGTTCATAGTAGGTGCTTGCAGAGATTTTGCAGAAGATGAGAAAAGCAACACGGTCTCTGGGGAATAGGAAGGAGAGACGGAAAGGAGTTTTCAACAGGCATCCACATTGATCCAGAGTGTCCAAGGAGCATCTTTCCCGCCTTAGCTTTGACAAGGGAAAGTACATGAGACATCTACACTTCAAGAATGTAAGTCCAGTTTACAGGGAGTCTTGCACCTGCTATTGAGGACAGTTTAACCAATACAGCGGGAAATGGGGCACAGAGTAGATTTGCAGTTGGTGCAAAGGTGTAGTCAAATATAGAGGAAAAACTAAGTCAACTGGGAGGCAGAACAGATGTGGGTGCGGGTGTTAAAGCACATGAGAGGAACTGAAGACTAAATTGTAATTATTTTAATGCAAGAAACCTTACAAGTAAGATGAAGTTAAGAATGTTGATTAGTGTGTGAGAATATGATATTAATGTAAATAGTAAGATATGATTGAAAGAAGGTCACCACTACCAACTCAACATTTTAGGGCATGGAAGCTTCAGGTGTGATAGGAAGTAAAAGCAGGAAGAGCATTTGTCAGGAGACCATCACTGAAAGAATGAAGGGGGATGTTGATGGCTCTTCAAATGAGGCTGTATTGAAAGAGACGAGAAATAAACAATGGGATGATGTTGTTGTTGGGATTATCTTACAGGCTTCCCAAGATTCAGCCAGAGTAAGAGGAGCAGATGTAGGCAAATCAAAGAGTTAGTGTGAGATTTCAACTTCCTGAAATTGGCTTAGCCTGAAAGGAATTATCCTGTGGATAATTCTACAGGAGAAGCGATTGCACTGGATCTAAATCTAGGGAAGGAAGCTGGGCAGGCAGTTGAAGTGTCTGTTGGTGAGGACTTTGGGGACAGTGACATTATGAGTTTCAAGGGAATTATGGAAAAGGATAAAGGTAGTCTGGAAATTAATGTCCTGAAATTGGGGAAAATAAGATGGGAGCTAGAAAAAGTAGAGTGGGAGCTGCAACATGTGGCTGATGTGATCTACATGGATCTCAGTAACATATTTGACAAGATACTACATGGAAGATGGACCAGAGTGTTAGACCTCATGGGATTCAGAGCAAGTTGGCAAATTAGACTCAACGTTAGCTTAATATGGTTGGGAAGGGCTAAGGGCAATGTAATCCCAATGAATGAGAAGTAATGGGGTTTATGAGGAAAATGGGAATAGACAATAGACAATAGACAATAGGTGCAGAAGTAGACCATTCGGCCCCTCGAGTCTGCACCGCCATTCTGAGATCATGGCTGATCATTCACTATGGGAATTAATGGGACATTAAATTTTTTTAGGGTGCATTAATAAACAGAGGGACCTTGGTGTATGTCCCTATCTCTCAAGCTGACAGCACAGATAAACATGGTGATGAACGACAACAGCCTACAGGATGCTTTCCCTCGTTAGACACTACATACAGTAGAATGCCAGTGTATGGATGCCTTGCAACAGTTTTTAAAAACTTGATTCAGCCACAGCGTGAATACTTTATGCAGTTCTGGTTACCACACTATGGGAAGGATGTGATCGTACTGGGTAGGGTTCAGAAGAGATGGACCAGGATTTGGACTGGAATGGAATGTTTCAGCTTTGAAGAGAGCCTGAAGAGGCTGCATTTGTTTTCTTTGAAGCTGAGAAACCTGATGGGGACTGACAGTGAAGAGGGGCATAGAACAGGGCAGATAGGAAAATTTTACTCAGACAGAAGTCAATCACCAGACTGCATTCACTTAGGGTAAGGGGTAAGACACAGAAAGGGTCTCTGAATTTCTTCACCCAGAGGGTGGTTGGAATCTGGAATACATTGCCTGAGGGGGTGGTGGAGGTAGATAGCATTACATACTTTCAGCAGTTTCTGGAAGGGCAGTTGAATCTCCAAGGCATCAAAGGCTGTGGAACAAGTACTAGTACAGGTGATGAGTGCAGGTGGATATGGTGGATTAAAGGGTCTACTTCTCTGTGCTATAACTCTGCTCAGAAGATCTCTATAATGTACTCGAGTTGTTGGATGTAGATGTGGCAGTGCAGTAAACCTTTGAGTTTGAATCCAAACTAATAGATAATGGAGAGAGTGTTGTCTGAGCATTTTTGAGGCTTGCTGTGAAGCTGGTGGGATTTTTTTTATGATGCTAAAATTTAACAGAGGGCATCTTGAAAAGACTAGTGTAGTAGGGAAACTCAGCTTCAAGTCATACACAGCATCAAGATGGCACACTCTGTGGGACAGTTACCAACTGTTGCTTGAGAAAGGATAGTCATGGATTTGTTTTTGTGTTGGAGAATAAATATAATAGATTCAACCTTCTTGTTATTTATTTTAAGGAAATTTCTGCTCTTCAAACATTGGGGGCTGAATATTGACTTAATGTTATGAGTTTATAAATAAAATACATGATGAGGTGGTGAGTTTTGTTAATATCATCAAGGTACAGCATAAAGCAGAGAAATTAAAAGATGGAAAAGAGAGATCCTGAGGGCATGATACAGGAGTGGGAAAGAAGTCGCTCCTGCCATAGTTTACACTATGCATGGGAAGTGTTGAGGAATTATTCATACTTCAGCATCAGTATTCACCCAAGGCTGCTCCAGAAATGGTATTATACACTCTAATTCATAGACTGCTGCACTTTGTAGTTACCCTCTGACTTAGTATATGCAACATAATGAGAAACACCCCACTCTTCAACAGCTATAATCACTCAGGTATGTATGTGTTATGTACTGTATCCTTTACTTCCTTCTTGTAAGTGGTTCATTAACCCAGCTCTGAAAGGACATTCCCCAAGGCACGATTGTGTCACTTCTATCATTTCCAGTAAAAGTCAGTTTCTGGGGTTCATAAAAAGTTCTGAATGGTATTGGCACATTGTGAGAGTGTGTATTGAATTGAAGGTACAATGAATATACAGAAAAGTAAGCCCTATTTGCAGTTGCTACACACATATACATATATTGAATAAAGTATATTAGTGGAAAAAAGTTATTCTGTGTTGTTGCCATACAGGTATTGGACTGTGACAATCAAGATCCAATCTTTCAAGATTGTTCCCAATGGCCTATATCACCATGACATCTATTCTCTTCTAAAAAAAAACATTAACTTTTTTGAAATCATAAAATGAGCATTAAATTCTCCTTATGGAATAACAGACCAATTCTAAAGTTTTGAAAGAATAAACTGAATTTAACAAATGGGGGAACTACACTAAATGTTAGAAAACCCCACCAGGAAGTTCACATCCTTTTCTAATTGGCATCAAATTCTGTATAATGTTTTGTGTATTTCAAATCAGAGCGGAAACACTCAGGTTGTCATAAGTGCACAACACTGCCCCCTTTAACATCCCAATTTAGTATAGCAAGGAAACAGCGGGAGGAAAATTTCTTCTGATCATTAACAGAAAACATGCACAAGATTGATGGCTGTAGATTACACTTCATGATATATAATTTCATTTCAATTGAATGTTTGGAAGTCAGCACAACTGACAGCTAGGAATCTCTTGTTTTTAGTGCAAGAAACTAAAGATAAATGCCTCCCTTGCTGCATTTATTAAACTACCTTTCCCAGAGAGTCATATATCATAGAAACAGAACCCAGAGCCCACCAAGCCCACAAACATCAAACACATATTTTCCATTAAGCCAACGGTAATCCCACTTTTATTCTCCTGTTGTTACCATGACACCACAGAAGCAGAATCAGGCCATTAGGCCCCCCCCCCCCCGAGTCCACTACACCATTCCATCATGGCCGATCCGTCATCTCTCTCAACCCCATTATCCTGCCTTCTTCCCATAATCTTTGATGCCCTAATTAATCAAAAGCCTATCAACCTCTGCTTTAAATACACCCAATGTCTGCATGGCCATCAGTGTGTCAGTGCCTCCAGTTGAACTCTGCCTTTTTATGGGTTTCTCCCTAGCCGTCAGTCTGGGTTTCTATTGCCATGTGCTCTTGTTTGTTTTCATTCCCCATATGCTCCTGTCCCCGCTGCTGTTCTACTCCAGCCCCTGTATTACTGAGTACTGTACTCTGCCTCTCATCTGTTTCTTATTTTTATTGTTTTTTCTGCCACCTGTGTCTCATTGTGCTCATCTGCCTCTCTGTTTATTGCTCAGTCCTGCGTTTTCACCTGTTTGTTGCCAGATTGTGCCAGTGAGTTTCCCTGATCCTTTCCAGCATTTGTATCTGAACTCTGTCTGAATATTGACTCTGCCTGATTCCTGATTCTGGTTTTTGGATTTCTCTGGAACTTTTGATCTCCACCTGAACTTTGATGCTGACTTTGTTGCCTCTCTGGATTTGCTACTCAAGAAATACCACAGTGCGCACAGTACTTGGTCTACGATTGGGTCCCTGCTTCAAGGTCCTGACAGAGTGGCAATGAATTCCACAGATTCCACCTTCTGATTGAAGAAATATTCCCTCATCCCTGTTCTAAATGGATATCTCTCAATTCTGAGGCTGTGCCCTCTGGTCCTAGACTACCCCACTATAATAAACATCCTTTTCACATCCACTCTATCCAGATTTTTCAATATTCAATAAGTTTCAATGGGATTCTTCTCTCCTACACCCCCCATTCTTCTAAACTCCAGCAAGTATACACCCAGAGCCATGAAACGCTCCTCATCTGTTAACCCCTTCATTCCTGGAATCATTCTTGTGAACCTCCTGGACCCTTTCCAACGCCAGTACATCTTTTCTTAGATCAAGGGCTCAAAACTGCTCACAATACTCCAAGTGCAGTTTGACAAATACCTAATAAAACCTCAGCATTACATCCTTTTTTTAATATTCTAGTCTTCTCAAAATGAATGCTAACATTGCATTTGCCTTCCTTACTACCGACTCAACCTGCAAGTTAATCATTAGGGAATCCTGTACAAGGACTCCAAGTCCCTCTGCGCCTCTGATTTTTGAATGTTCTCCCTATTCAGAAAACAGTCCACTCCTTTATTACTTGTGCCCAAGTGCATGACCATACACTTCCCTACATTATATTCTATCTGCTACTTCTTTGCCCATTCCCCCAATCTGTCTATGTCCTTCTGCAGACACCGTGCTTCCTCAACACTGCCTACCCCTCCACATTCAAATCATTGACATACAATGTGATAACAATGGTCCCGACACCGACTCCTGCGGCACACCATTAGTCACCGGCAGCCAATCAGAATAGGTCCTGCCAATCAGCCGTTCCTCTATCCATGCTAGTACTTTTCCTCTAATACCATGGGGTCTTATATTGTTAAGCAGTCTCATGTGCAGCATCTTGTCAAAGGTCTTCCAAAAACACAGATAAACAACATCCACCAATTCTCCTTTGTCCATCCTGCTTGTTATTTCCTCAATGAATTCCAACAGATTTGACAGGCAAGATTTCCCCTTTAGAAAACCATGCTGACTTTGGCCTATTTTATCATGTGCCTCCAAATACTCCAAAATCTCACCCTTAATATTAGACTCCAAGGTCTTTCCAATCACTGAGGTTGGGCCAACTGTCCTATAATTTCCTTTCTTCTGCCTCCCCCATTCTTAAAGAGTGAAGTGACATTTTCAATATTTCAGTCCTCAGGAAGCATTCCAGAATCTAGTGATTCTTGAAAGGTTTTTACTAGTGCTTCCACAGTCTCTTCAGCTACCTCTTTCAGAATCCTGGGGTGTAGTGCATCTGGTCCAGGTGACTTATCTACCTTCAGACCTTTCAGCTTCCGAAACACCTTCTCCTTAGTAATAGCAATAGCACTTCTGCCCCCGACACTCTCGCATTTCTGGTATTCTGCTCGTGTTTGTCTCCCATTACTACCTCTCCAGTGTCATTTTCCTGTGGTTAAGTATCCACACTGTCTCTCCTTTACTCTTTATATATCCGAAGAAACTTTTTTGCATCCTCTTATATTATTTGCTACCTTACCTTCATATTTTATCTTTTCTCTCCTTATGGCATTTTAGTTGCCCTCTGTTGGTTTTTAAAATTTTCCCAATCCTCTGCCTTCCCACTAATTTTTGCTATATTATATGCACTCTCTTTTGCTTTTATGCTGTCTTTGACTTCCCTTGTCAGTCACAATTGCCTCATCCTCCCGTTAGAATACTTCTTCATCTTTGGGATGTATCTTTCCTGCGCCTTCTGAATTTCTCCCAGAACCACAAGCCATTGCTGTCCTGCCATCATCACTGCTAGTGCTGGGTGAATTCTATCATATTATGATCACTGTCTCCTAAGGATTCTTTTACCTTAAGCTTCATAATCAAATCTGGCTTATTACACAACACCCAATCCAGAATTACCATTTCTGCAGTGAGCTCAACCACAAGCTGCTCTGAAAGCTATTTTATAGAGATTCTACAAATTCCTTCTCTTGGGATCCAACATTAACCTGATTTTCTCAATTTACCTACATATTGAAATCCCCATGATTATCACAACATTGCCCTTTTTTATGCCTTTTCTATCTCATGTGAAGTGGTTCATTTCAGTAGGTCAAATTTGAAGACAGACTATAATATTAATGGTAAGACTTCTGGCGAGATCTTGGGGTCCATGTCCATAGGACACTCAAAGCTGCTGTGCAGGTTGACAGTATTGTTAAGAAGGTGTATGGTGTGTTGGCCTTCATCAACCATGGGACAGAGTTCAAGAGCCATGAGGTAATGTTACAGCTATGTATAAGACCTTAGTTAGACTTCACTTGGAGTACTGTGTTTGGTCTGGTCGCCTCACCAGGATGTGTATACCATAGAGAGAGTGCAGAGGAGATTTACAAGGATGTTGCCTGGATTGGAAAGTGTGCTTTACGAATAGATTCAGTGAACTTGGCCTTTTCTCCTTGGAGCGATGGAGGATGGGAGGTGACATGATAGAGATGATGATGAGAGGCATTGATCATGTGCATAGCCAGAGGCGTTTCCCAGGGCTGTTATCGCTAACATGAAGGGGCGTAGTTTTAAGGTGCTTGGAAGTAGGTACAAGAGGGGATGTCAGAGGTAAGTATTTCATACTGAGAGTGTGAATGGAATGCACTGCCAGCGAAGGTGGTTGAGGTGGATAAAATAGGGTATTTTAAGGGACTCTTAGATAGATACATGGAGAATAGAAAAATAGAGGGATATGGAATAGGGAAATCCTAGACAGTATCTACATGGTTGGCACAATATTGTGGACTGAAGGGCCTGTAATGTGCTGTAGATTTTCTATGTTGTTATTTGTAGCCCACATCCTAACTGCTGTTCAGAGGTCTGTATGTAACTCCCATCAGGGTCTTTTTTACCCCTATTCCATGACTCTACCCACAAGGATTCTACATTTTCCGATCATATGTCATCTCTTTCTAAGTATTTAATTTCATCTTTTGCCAACAGAGCCACTCCAACCCCCTCTGCCTACCTCCCTTGTCATTTCAATAAAAGGTGTATCCTTAGTTATTAAGCTCCCCACTATGATCTTCTTTCAGCTCTTTCAGCCACGAGTCAGAGGTGCCCACAACATCATACCTGCCAATGTACATCTGTGCAACAAGACCACCTACCTTATCTTATATTCTGAGTGCATTCAAATATAGGACTTTCATTCCTGTATTCATCACCGTTTTTGATTTTGGCCCCCTGGTGTATTTTAATTCATCCCCTTGACTGTAGTTTTGCCCTATCAATTGTCTGTCCTTCCTCACACTGCATCTAGTTGTATAACAACTGCCCCATCCTCAGCCCTATACCCCTGCCAGATTAGTTTTAACCCTCCCAACAGCTCTGGGAAACCTGTCCACGAGAATATTGGCCCCCTCAGATTCAGATATAACCTGTCCTTTTTGTACAGGTAATTCCTTCCCCAGACAAAGTCCCAATAATCTGCCAAATCATCTTATTCTTATCTTCTGTGGCACATGACACAGGCAGCAATCCAGAGATTACTCTGTAGGTACTGCTCTTTAGCTTTCTGTCCAACTCCATTTATTCTCTCTTCAGGACCTCCTCCCCTTTCCCACCTATGTTGTTGGTACCAATGTGGACCAAAACATCGGGCTGTTCACTCCACTTCCTTTAAAATGTTGTGAACCCCATCCAAGATATCCCTGACTCTGGCATCTGGGAGGCTACGCCCCATATGGGTGTCTCTTCCATATCCACAGAATCCCCTGTCACTATTGCACTCCCCAGCTCCTCCTTTTCTTTCTGAGCCACAAAGCCAGACTCAGTGCCAGAGACCTTGTCGCTGTGGCTTCACCCTGGTAGGTTGACCCTCCCCTTCCCCAACAGTATCCAAAACAGTAAGTATACTTATTATTGAGGAGAACAAACAGCTGCAGGGGTACTCTGCATTGGCTGCCTATTTCCCTTCCCTCTCCTGACAGTCATCCGGGTACCTGCATCCTGTAACCTAGGGGTGACTACTTCCCTGTAGCTCTTATCTATCACCTCATTTTCCCTTATGGGCCAAAAATCATCACGATGTAGCTCCTGTTCCTTAACATGGTCTCTAAGGAGCTAAAGCTCAAAGCACTTTGTGCAGATGTAGTTATCAAGGGAGACTGAATGTCTCTCAACTTACCCACATCTCACTCAAGAAACATACCATTACCTCGGCATCCACTCCCAGCACACTGGGTATGTACTATTAGAGAAAATAAAACTTCTCGAAACTTTGTAAAATATTTTGTAAAATATTTGTACAATATTTGTAAAATATTGACCCAGAGTTTGCAGTTAGAAATGAATAAACGTTCTCTGATAGTCATTACACTTCCTGGTGTCCACAGAATTATTATGAGATCTTGTCCTGGAATTTGCTGTGACCAAACAGTTGTATCTTGTTGTGGACCACCAGGACCACTTGGCTCCATGTTTTCTAGCTGCTTTGCTCAAAACATGGAAGAAACACCTGAATTCCAGAGATGAAAGGAAAGTGAATTCTTTTGACTTATAGACAGCAATTGTTTCAATTTGCCCCCAAGCAGCCTGAGTAAATCTGAAATCAATGATAATCAAGGCAAAAACTTCCCAGTGATTGGAATTTTTACTTTGCTCGAAGGAAAATGGCTGTCAAGGAGTCATGCAAAAAGAAAATAACTTTCAGCCTACCAAATCCACTCTGACCACAAACACCTATTAACACAAATCCTACACTAATTCTAGTTTATTCTCCCCATATTTTCAATGGAACATATTAGATTCTGAAGGGGAGGTTAAAGTCCTTAAAAGCTGACTCTCTCCAGTGAGACCAACTCTATTCAGAAATTGAAAGTTGCTAGTTTACTTGCAGGAATTTATGAAGGCTGACTAACCAGAGTTGGTGTAGGGCAGTTTAACTACTTCAGAGCCACCCATGTCTCATAAAAGAAGTAGCCTGCAATGAAGCAAAAATGGCAAACTTAATTCCAAGCTGCTTGGACAGTACTTACTGTGCCTTAAGTTCAAATCTACAAAGAAGAAGGAACAACAAAGAGGCAAGGAACTTTGTGCTCTGAGATGTCTTCTGAAGGAAATGTATTGGCAGCTGATGCCTGAAATCTTCACTCGATATGCACAATGTTTTCAACTTGTTTGACCTTAGAGCTAAAATGAAAGTTCTGATCAGAGAACTTGCGTTTTCCAGTATTCATGATGCTGCACTAGAAAACTTCGAAGGTTCAGGAATCATTTTTCCTATACCTGTACAATGCACCCCTTGACATACACTGCCATAGTTATGAAACATTGTGTCATCCTTGGTCAGATTCAACAACACTACACAAGAAATAGAACCGTATGTATTGTTAATTATGGGTACTTTTTGACAGGTAACATTTGTTTTGATGAAAAATTCAATATGTGTATTGCAAAGACAGCCACTAACTTGGAACTATGTAAAATAGGCACGTAAAATAGCAAACTCACCCTTCAATCCAAGATTTCATAAGATATGAATTTAGAAATATCCGATTCAGCAGAACCAGACTGAGCTGGCTTTTATGCTGCACAAAAGCCTCTGTTCATCTTTCCTCATCTAAATCTAATGGGGTATTCCTCTGTCATATGTGTCCAGCTTCCCCTTAAATACATCTACATTATTCATTTATTTCCTTCCTTTGGGAGCAGGTTCTATGTTTTCTCTTGAATTTCCCATTGTATGTCTTCGTGGTGGCCTGTAGTATACATTTACTACAAATGGAAACATTTCCTCTGTGCTCACACTGTCAAAACCTTTAGTCATTTTTGACCTTATAAGGTCATCTCTCTGCCTTCATTTCTCAACACTCATTCTGCTTATCTATTCCTGATAGATAAATACTTGCGTCATTAATATCTTTTTTGTTTTCTCTGCACTCTCTCCAGTTTTTCCACATCCTTTGCTATCTGTGGTTTAATTCTTCCTTGTAGGAAATGAACAGACAGATATTGTTTCGGGCTGACGCTGCCTGACCTGCTGAGTTCCTCCAGCATTTTATATGGTTGCTCTGGATTTCCAGCATCCGCAGAATTTGTCGTGTTTGTGATTTAATATTTACTACATGTTTACCATCCCTTAGTTACCTTTCAATGCCTTCTCTCTGGATATAAAGATGCTAATCGTCAATGTCTGTATTTTCAGAATGCCACTGTATAGCGATGAAAGCTGCCAATACTCAATGACTTTTGCCTTCAATGTCTCTGATATATGTTTGGTAAAAGTTTCTAATAGTTCTCTTCACAGTAACAGTGCCAATTATCCCAGTGCCCATTGAACATGTGCACAGTTGGCAAACTCTGTCTTTCTGGAATTTCCTTATATAACCAGCAATGAAAGTCAGTACAGTATATGAAATAGTCTTGCTGAAGCGGAAAAGCCACCTAAATTAAACCATGTCGACCAATCACATACGCAGATATTGGACAACGCCAGGGTACTTGAGGCACGAGAAAATAGGCTAAAGTCAACCTAGTTTCCTTCAGGAAAACCTTCCCTGACAAATCTATTGGAAGTCTTCAAGGAAGTAAATGGCAGAATAGTGTTAGTAGATTTTTTTTTAACTTGGATTTTCAGAAGGCCTCAGACAAAGTGCTGCACACGAAGCTGCTAAACAAGAGAGCACCCCGTGGCATCACAGGAAAGATACTTCAATAGATCCATCTGGCAGAACCCAAAGAGTTGGAATAAAGGGGGCCTTTTCTGGTTGGCTGTCGGTGGTTCGTGGTGTTCCACAGGAATTCGTTTTTGGGGCCACTTCTTTTCAGGTTATATGTCAATGATTTGGATTATGGAATTGAAGGCTTTGTGGTGAGGTTTGAGAATGATATGAAGGTAGGTGGAGCACCAGGTAGTCTTGAGGAAGCAAAAATGTGAAGAAGGATATGGACAGAGTAGGAAATTGACAAAGTAATGGCAGACAATGTAGGGAAGTGTACGGTCATGCACTTAGGTAGAAGGAATAAAAGCGTAGACTATTTTCTAAATGGGGAGCAAATTCAGAGAAAATGGTGCAAAGGGACTTGGGAGTGCTTGGGAGTTAACCTAAAGGTTAACTTGCAAGTTGAGTTGGAGGTAAGGAAGGCAATTTAAATGTTAGCATTAATTTCGAGAAGCCTAGAATATAAAAGCAAGGATACAATGCTGAGGCTTTATAAGGTATTGATCAGACCACCTTAGAAGTATTGTGAACAGTTTTGGACCCCATATCGAGGAAGGACATGCTAGCATCAAAAAGGGTCCAGAAGAGGCTTACAGAAATGATCCCAGGACTGAAAGGGTTAACGTATGAGGAATGTTTGATGGCTCTGGACCTGTAATCACTGGACTTTAGAAGAATACAAACCTACCAAATATTGAAAGACCTGGACAGAGTGGAAATGGTGAGGACTTTTTCCACATTGGGGGATTCTAGGACCAGAGGGCATGGCTCAGAATAGAAGAATGAGCCTTCAGAACCGAGATTAGGAGGAATTTCTTGAGCCAGTGGGTGATGAATCTATGGAATTCATTGCCAGCAAGTCATTGGGTAGATTTAAAGTGGAGGTTCTTGATTAGTAAGGGCATCAAAGTTTACAGAGAGGAAGTGGGAGAAAGGGGTTGAGAAGGAAAATAAATCAACCATGATCAATTCTGGAGTAGGCTTGATGGGCCAATTGGCCTAATTCTGCTCCTATGTCTTATGTTCTCAGATCATTAGAGAGGATTCTTGGCACAGCAAGAACATTTTACTCGATGAAGTTTAATGTTATGTAAGTTGCATTTGGTGACAGTGATGTGATGGCTGATGCTGTGTGATGTAGACACATATGGCAACAAAAAGTTCAGGGTTTCATTTATTATCGAAAACTGGATCCATATACAACTTCGAAATTTGCCTTCTTCAGGTAGCCATGAAGCAAAGAAAAACATGAAAATCGTTCAGAGAGAAATGAGAACTATCAAACCCCTCCCCCGCACAAAAAAGGACATCCCAGTCATCAACTCCACCTCCCCCTCACTCACCTTGCACAAGACAGAACAGGAACATGAACATCAACCCTCACAAACAACGTCTCCCTCGCACAAATAAAATCAACAGGTTTGGGGCCTCCTCCATGGTGATTGGAGGAGTTGACTCTGGGACTGCAGGAAGTGGTTCTGACAGCTCTGGACACCTTTCTTCTCTGACAATCGACTCTGTTCTTCTCAATTAATCAATGTGTCATCTCCGGCTAAAGTCAGAGTCAATCTCCACTGCGTAGGAGAGTGGTCCAGTTCTGTCCTTAAGCTTTCCAAATACTCAATTTTGATCAGCTCTGTAGTCCCTCATCTGAACTGTTTGTCTAGGAGTGAAACGTCAAATCTCCTTGTTTGAAAAGCCTTCAATTTGTCTCAGCTGCTTGTCCTGCATGCCCCTTCTGATATTGGGTTTGAGGAGATCAAAATATGAATGCAAGAGACAATCCAGGAACAGCATAGCTGGTGGGTTGATGGTTGTGGTGGGTGCTGCATTGCGATATGCAAGGAGGAAATTGGCGAGCTTCTGATTCAGTGTTAGTGTTGTGTGTTCTCTGAAAATGCTCGAAGTGTATTCTTTAGGCTCTGGACAAACCCTTCTGCCAGGCTGTTTGTAGCTGGGTGGTATGGTGCAGATGTAGTATGTCATATTCCATTCATTTTCAGTAATGACTGAAACGATTCCACAACAAACTGTGGTCCATTGTCACTGACTAAGTGTTCTAGAACAGCAGTTTTAAAGAAGAGGCTTCTCAACAAGTCAACAGTGTGCAAGGCTGTAGTGGAGGCTATTGGAAATACTCTTGGCCACATTGTAGCTGCATCCAGTACTACCAAGAAAACTGTGCCCATGAGTGGTCCAGCAAAATCTTCCAGGGAAATGCAGGCCATTCCTCGGGATGGAGAGGTGCTGCTCTTGGCAACTCCGGATGCATTGGCATCCTGAACAGTGCATGCCAAGCTGCTCGACCTGCCGATCTATCCCAGGCCACCAGAGAAAACCACGAGCCACAGCTTTCGTTTTGACCAGCCCTGATGACTGGCATGTAGCTTCTTCAATACTTTAGCTCTGACCTTGGATGTTACAACAACTCTCAATTCCCACATCAGACAACACCCGTCAAGGGCAAGTTCACCCAGGCACTGGTAAAAATGGGGGAAATAGTAAGATAAAGAGCCATTTGTCCAACTTAAGAATGTTGTGTCAGCCATTCAGGTTTGTTTTGGTAATGCATTGTGACATTCTGCCCAGTGGGATGCTATGGAGGATTTGACAGAGCTGGGCAGCATCAGATTTCTAAAAGAAAGTAGTCTTCCTTGGGGTTTTTTTTTGGAGAGGAGGTGTGGAGGAGAGCACAGGGGAAGATTCTTGGAGGATCCCACTCATAGCGGAGACCCTATTGCAAAGAGTGCTTTGTACAGATAAATGGTTTCAAGTGGGAAGTACCAAACTTTTGTTCAGATGTTCTTCAAGAGAAGTTCAACTTGTGGCTGGTGATGGGAGTTCAGTGTTGTGAGTAAAACGATACACCCAACTACTACAGAAGCAAGCTCCAACATTTACATGCACATTTAGACTGGTTTAACTATAAAGGGCCCTTTTTCTTTTCCTTTTCAGTTAGCTGTTTGCTCAAATTGAAATATTTAAAAATATACTTCCACTGTAATTTTATTCTGGTGTATGATCTGTTATTTCCTGGTGAATGATAACTTTGCATGGAGCAGTATCCACCACAGTTCCTGTTCCCTCACTGGAACATTCCAACTTCCCTGTTTGGGTGAACCCAATCATACCTGGATGTGTGTTGCTTATTGAAAGTGACCTTCTCACCACTGAATCTCATGGCTGTTAACGGAGATAGTAAATGAGCGAAGCTTGTTACAAGCCATGAGAGGGTTTACATGCATTAGGGAGAATATGTCAAGAGGATTGTCTTTTGTAAAATTTTCAGGTATTTCCTTTTTCATGGATAAATGGGACAATCTGGCAGCATTTTTATGATTGGTCGTCCTCTTTTTATTTATTTATTACATTTTTAGAGAATTACATAGAAAATGAAATATTAGAATAATGAAAAAAAATTAATATTGACCCCCCCCTTAACCCTCCCCCCTTAAACCCTTATCTAAGAGAGAAAAAAAAAGAAAGAAAAGAGAGAAAGATTGCCTGAATATCGGAGGATCCCCACATACTCGATGGAGTTCAAAATAATTTTAATTTTTATTTTTCCCAATTACTTCGTAATTTTATCTTCAAAGGACCTATATATTTAGTCCTATCTTTTGTAGATATGGGTGCCAAATTTTCAGAAATATATCATATTCATTTCTTAGATTATAAGTAATTTTTTCAAGTGGAATACAACTATATATTTCATTATTCCAATGATCCATAGTTAAATATAAGTCAGATTTCCAAGTATCTGCGATAACTTTTTTGGCTACTGCCAATGCAATTTTTATAAATTTTTTTTGATATTTATTCAATTTAAGTTTTGGTATTGTCCCTTCAATGTCTCCTAATAAAAATAATATTGGGCTATGTGGGAGTTGTACTCCAATTGGTCGTCCTCTTGAATTTGATCTTGTAATTGTGTCTCCAAGAAACAGAGCCTATCTCTGCAGTTGTGGTGCTGCTGTTAGAGGAACACCCTTCTGTGGATTGAAAATGGACACTTGTGGTTGATGATAATGAGGGTTAACTCTTTCCTATAAAGGTACTGGATGAAATGTTTTACATCACAAAACAGACTCAAGGCTCCTCTGTCAATCTGTGTGTAATGTTTCTCTAGAGCAGTAAGGGAACATGTTTCAATGGCTATAGGGTGTCCACTTCCATCACTCATGACATGTAACATGACTATCATAGGGCAAGGTATCACAGGCAAGTTTCACTGGACAACGTACATCATTATGTGTGAGTACAGTGTCTGATGTCACCATTTCCTTTACCTTTCTGAAAGCCAACTCACACTGCTTTATTTATTACCATTTCTTCCCAATCTGTATTAATGAGTTCAAGGGGTGGAACACAGTAGCCTGTTATAGTAATAGACAAATCATGTAAAGGACAACAACTGTAACACGCTCTTTGTAGTTGGGGCATCCAGAACTATTTAAATTTTCTCAGCACATTTGCCTATTCATGTGCAGTGATGGTGTGACCACAGAAAGTAATGCTTGGTTTAAAGAATTCACACTTGTTGCATTGTTCTCTGAGCACATTAACACTGTCTTGAGATTTTGGAGATGTTCCTTGTTATCCTCACAAGTAACAATGATGTCATCCAGGTAACACTGAGTGCCTACGCAGTCCTAAAGCACCTGATCCATAGCTTTCTGTCAGATGCAGGTGCAGATGATACTCCAAACATAAACCTATTATAGTGATAAAGCCCTTTGTGAGTGTTTATGGTGAGAATCACTTTGGACTCTTCTTCCATCTCCATATGTAGGTATACCTCAGCAAAGTCCACCATGCTAATGTGTTTCCATCCAGAAAAGTTTGCAAAGATACCTTCTATCCTAGGCAGAGGGTATTGATCTACCTTCAGTATTGGATTAATGGTGACCTTAAAATCACCACAGATTCTGACAGACCCTTCCTTTTTTGCTACTAGAACCACTGGCATTGCCCATGGGCTCCAATCAGCCTGAGTGGGAGTTCCTTCAGCCACCATGCAATCTAGCTCATTGGCTACTTTATCAAGGATGGGATAAGGAAGCATACAGGCTTTTCAAAACTTGGGTGTAGCATCTTTATTTAACACTGTTATACCCTTGATATATTTGAGATTTCCAATGCCATCTATGAACACAGCTAGTACTTTCCTTAATTCACCTTCAGTTGACTCTATTACAGGAAATGTGGCAAACATTGTGGCATACAGGGAATGGCAGAATGGCAGATGGATCTACAATAAAGTTGTAGTTATCTCAGCCAATCACAACTCCACAATGCTGGCCCTTCTGGTTTTACTGCTGTATTTCACTGTTACAAATGTCATTCCCACAGAACTTATCTTTTCTCCAGTATAACGTCATAGTTGGATACCTGTAAATCTCAAGACTACCCAAACCTGTGCCACTTAGATCATTATCAAATTTTTTGTTAAATCCATACAGATTAATACTCTTTTTGAAACTGCAACTTGACTTTATATCTTATTTCCTCTCCCCTGTGTAGTCCATTTATTTTTGCCTGCATGACATGCTCTTTGTATGTGTACTACTTTGTTGCATTTTCTGCAAGTTCCTTCTTTAATCTTGAGTTTGTGAGCCCCTGCCACAACAGTAACACAATCTGTTCATCTCTTTAGATGTTGTAATTTTGTTCACCCTCACTTTCATTCCTGACTGCAACTGCTTTTTAAAATGTTCATTTGCCAGGTGGTGTCGTAGTGACAACAGTGCCAGACTTCAGAGCAAAGGCTCCCGAGTTTGAATCCAGCTAGCTCCCTTTCATGCCTTCCATCTGTGCTGGGTTGATCGTCGAGCTAGCAACTTGTCCTCATAAAAAACAAGAAGGCCTGCTAAAAAGAAATGCCATCACAACTCCACTTGGAGTTGTGGGCTTTCTTCTTCTTAAAACGTTAAGTGTAGCTTCAGTTAGGAGCCATTTTTGATTGCTTTCTTGTAAGATTCCACAAACTAAATGATCTCTCAGTGCATCACTAAGCCTATCACTGCACTGACAATGCTCAGACAATCTCTTCAATTCAGCCATGTATGCTGAAATGAATTCCCCTTCCTTTTGCTTCTGCTTTTGAAAACTAAAGTATTCTGCAACCAACAATGGTTTCCATTCTAATTGTTTCTGCATTACTTTCACAATATCAGCAAAGCTCATTTTGGCTGGTTTGGTTGGAGCAGTTAAACTTCTAAGCAAACTGTATATTTTTCCAGCCAATGCGCTCAGCAAAACTGACACTCACTCCTCAAAGGCTATTTAATCTGCTTTAAAATACTGCTCAATTCACTCAGTAATACATGAGTCTGTTATCTTTTATGCAATTGAACATGTCTATCTTACCAATATAGCCAACCATTTTTGGTCTTTTATTAAACTTATGATTATCATCACCCTGTACTCACTGTTGACAAACCCATAAACTTGTCTGTTTTGTTAAAGGCTAAAGTCTTGCTGAGCTTCAACAGGTAGGTAGTCATCTCAGATTCAGTTTAAAATGACCTTGTTAGACCATAAGACATAGGAGCAGAATTTGGGCATTTGGCCCATCGAGTCTGCTCTGTCATTCAATCACAGCTGATCCTTTTTCTTCTCCTCAGCCCCACTTATGGTCTATGGTTTTTGTCAGTGTTTATGCCATGAATTTTTGGATTGCACATCTTCCTGAAAGCAAAATCTAAAACTAAATATCAACTTTACCATAACCAATAATGTTGATCGGAATTTAAATGTTTTGTGTTGTTTAGGTCTGGGCTGTAAATTTTCCTTTTTGCGTAATTGAAGAGACCTTCCTACCAGTTGAAATTTTTTATGTATATCGATAGTCCTTTTCCTTGAGATGTGATATAATCTCATTGCACATTTTTTTTCAAAAGAGAGTATAATCAGAGCTTGAAGAACAAGAAATACAATAAATTATTCTGAACATCATGTTCAAAGATGGAAAGAGAATTTTACCTAGATACTTAATACACCTTTAAGTCTAAGCAGTTCATGGGCACCTGATAGCAGTGGACCTAAAACAATCTTTAAATATCCTTCAGTTAATATTCCTGAAGCATAGATTTATGCAGTCTTTAACACATCCTGACAAGTGAGTTATGAATTTTCTGTGACTTAATATATGGACTTTGCAAAAGAGCAAACTGAACTCAATCTGATAAAGCAATAATCTAACATAAGAGAAAAATACATTTTTGTGAAAGTGGTTGTGAAGAGCGTAGCATAGTTTAGGATAGAGGAAATCTAAAGTGATGTTTACAGAGACTTTGAAAGTAGAAATAATGACTGATGATTGTTGCAATATTTCCAAGCATGGGTATGCTTGGAAAGGCAACAGTACAATTTGTCATTTATTAGCTTAAGGACAGATTTTCCAGCACTGCCATAAAATGTTAATGTTGAACTTAGAAAATCATCCTCTGATGCAAATTTGAAGAACATGTCTGTGAGAACACCAGCCTGATTATATAAAACAATGAAAAGAATCTAAAAATACAGAATGTTGTGGAGCAGGAGGTAGGACATGAGCCAGGTTATCAGAAAGGTTTCAATTAGGATCATTATTTTTAACACTTGTTTCATCCTCTCATTTATAAGGCCATGAGATACAGGAGCAGAATTAGGCCATTTGACCTGTTGAGTCTGCTCTGCCACTCAATCATGACTGAGCCTTTTTCCCCTCCTCAGCCCCACTCCCCGACCTTCTCCCATAACCTCTGATGCCATGTCCAATCAAGAGCCTATCAAGTTCTGCCTTAAATATACCCAATGACCTTGCCTCCACATCTGCCTGTGGTAATAAATTCCACAAGTTCATCTAAGAAATTTCTCCACATCTCTCTTTTAAATGGACAACCCTCTATCCTTAGACTATGCCCTTTTGTCTTAGACTCCCCTACACTGGGAAACATCCTTTCCATATCTACCATCTTTAGGCCTTTCAACATTCAAAAGGTTACAATGAATTCACCCCCCCTTCCTTCTAAATTACAGTGAGTGCAGATCCAGAGTCATCAAACATTCCTCATATGATAACCCTTTCATTCCTGGGATTATCCTTGTGAACCTCCTCAGAACCCTCTCCAATGCCAGCACATCTTTTCTTAGAAGTGGAGCCCAAATCTGTTCACAATACTCAAGGTGAGCCTCAGCATCACATCCCTGCTCTTATATTATAGATCTCTTGAAAGGAATGCTAACATTGCATTTGCTTTCCTCACCACCAACTCAACCTGCAAGTTAACCTTTAGGGTGTTCTGCACAAGGATTCCCAAGTCTCTTTGCATCTCAGAGAACAGCCTGCACATTTATTTCTACTACAAAAGTGCATAACCATGCATTTTCCAACACTGTATTTCATTTGTTACTTTCTTGCCCATTCTCCTAATCAGTCTAGGTCCTTCTGCAGCCTATCTGTCTCATCAACACTTCCTGCTCCTCCACCAATCTTCTTATCATCTGCAAACATGGCAACAAAGCAATCTATTCTATCATCTAAATCATTGTTGGACAGCATAAAAAGAAGTGCTCCCAACACTGACCCCTGTGGAACACCACTACTCAGTGGCAGCCAACCAGAAAAGGATCCTTTTATTCCCACTCACTGCTTCCGACCAATCAGCCAACACTCTAACCATGCTGGTAACTTTCCTGTAATAAAATGGGCTCTTAACTTGATAAGCAACCTTATCTGTGGCACCTTGACAAAGGCCTTCTGAAAGTCCAAATATTCAACATCTTCTGCATCCCGTTTATTTATCCTACTCATAATCTCCTCTAAGAATTCCAATAGGTTCATCAGGCAGGATTTTCCCTTAAGGACACCATGCTGACTTTATCCTATCTTGTCCTGTGTCACCAAGTATTCCTTAACAATTGACTCCAAAATCTTCCCAACAACTGAGATCAAGCAAACTGATCTATTATTTCCTTTCTGTTGCCTTCCTCCCTTCTTAAAGAATGGAGTGACATTTGCAATTTTCCAGTCCTCTGGCACTATGCCAGAGTCTAATGATTTTTGAAAGATCATTGCTAATGCCTCCATAATCTCTAAAACTACCTCTTTCAGTACAATCTCCCTATCAAATTTCAAGTTGAACGCAATCATATTGTGATCACTAGTTTCTAAGTGTTCTTTTACCTTCAGCTCCCTAATCGCCTCTAGTTCATTACATAACACCCAATTCAGTATAGCTGGTCCCCAAGTAGGCTCAATGACAAACTGTTCTAAAAGGCCATCTCATAGGCATTCAACAAACTCATTCTCTTGAGATCCATTACCAACCTAATTTTCTCAATCGACGTGCATATTGAAATCTCCCATGACTGTCATAACATTGCCCTTTTGACTCGCCTTTTCTCTTTCCTGTTGTAATCTGTGGTCCACATCCCACCTTCTATTAGGAGGCCTGTTACAGATTGAGTCTGTGGTAAAAAAGGCAAATGCAATATTGATATTTATTTCAAAGGGAATAGAATATAAAAGCAATGAGATAATGCTGAGCCTTTCTAAGACACTAGTCAGGCCACACTTGGAGTATTGTCAACAGTTTTGGGTCCCATATCTCAGAAAGGATGTGTTGTCACTGGAGAGAGTCCAGAGGAGGTTCACAAGGATGATTCCGGGAATGAAGGGGTTGACATATGAGAAGTGTTTGGCAGCTTTGGGCCTGTACTCACTGGAATTTAGAATCATTGGGGATCTCATTGAAACCTATCGAATGTTGAAAGGACTAGATAGGGTCGATGTGGAGAGGATGTTTTCTATGGTGGAAGTATCAAGAGGTCGAGGGCACAGCCTCAATATTGAGGGGCGACCTTTTAGAACAGAGACACAGAGGTTGGAGGTGTTGTGGATAGTGTGGAGGGCTGTTAGAGGTTACAACGGGACATCGATGGGATGCAAAACTGGGCTGAGAAGTGGCAGATGGAGTTCAACCCAGATCAGTGTGAAGTGGTTCATTTTGATAGGTCAAATATGATGGCAGAATTTAGTATTAATAGTAAGACACTTGGCAGTGTGGAGGATCAGAGGGATCTTGGGGTCCGAGTCAATAGGACACTCAAAGCAGCTGCGCGGGTTGACTCTGTGGTTAAGAAGGCGTATGGTGTATTGGCCTTCATCAATTGTGGAATTGAATTTAGGAGCCAAGAGGTAATGTTGCAGCTATATAGGACCCTGGTCAGACCCACTTGGAGTACTGTGCTCAGTTCTGGTCGCCTCACTACAGGAAGGATGTGTAAGCCATAGAAAGGGTGCAGAGGAGATTTATAAGGATGTTGCCTGGATTGGGGAGCTTGCCGTATGAGAATAGGTTGAGTGAACTCAGCCTTTTCTCCTTGGACTGACAGAGGATGAGAGGTAACCTGATAAATGTGTACAAGATGATGGGAGGCATTGATCGTGTGGATAGTCAGAAGCTTTTTCCCAGGGCTGAAGTGGTTGCCACAAGAGGACACAGGTTTAAGGTGCTGGGGAGTATGTACAGAGGAGATGTCAGGGGTAAGTTTTTTACTCGGAGAGTGGTGAGTGCGTGGAATGGGCTGCCGGCAATGGTGGTGGAGGTGGATACGATAGGGTCTTTTAAGAGACTTTTGGATAGGTACATGGAGCTTAGTAAAATAGAGGGCTGTAGGTAAGCCTAGTAATTTCTAAGGTAGGGACATGTTCAGCACAACTTTGTGGGCTGAAGAGCCTGTATTGTGCTATAAGTTTTCTATGTTTTTAATTTGCTTTTTAGCCAGTAGTGAATCTGTGGAATGCTCTGCTAGGGACTGCGGTGAAGGCCAACTCCATGTGTTGATTGTTTCCTGATTGATCAGGGCATCGAGAACGCAAGTGTATGGGGTTGAGCGGGATCCGGGATCAGCCACGATGGGCTGAATGGCCTAATTCTACTCCTGTGTCTCATGGTCGACGCCAGGATTTACTACTCGCGTTACAGAACTTGATCTTCCGCTGATGGGCTGACATTTGGACAGATGCACAGAGCACCGACAGACAACGCTCCCAGCAACGTCATCCCAGCGCGCGAACCCACGCCTGAGCGGACGTCACTCAGTGTGCGCCGCTGAGCGGGAGATTCCGCCTGGAGCCCAGCGTGTTGTGCTGTTGCAGTGGCTGGGTGTCCTGTTCGTTTGGGAACTGGCGAGGTAAGTGAACGAGTAAGTTTGCCAGTAATCGATGCCGTGCCTCTGCGGTTAACGCCTGAAGCAGTCTCATCCTCCCGCTGCCAGGTCAGGACTTCAGGTTAGAGGAGCCTAACAATGGAAGGGTTAGATTGAAGGTGAGTAGGGAACTGAGAGGCAACTTTTCCACACAGAGGGTGGTGGATACATGGAGCGAGCTGTCGGAGAACGTTGAAGCAACAAAACAGCGGAAGAGTTCAGTTCCTCCACGGAGATTACATGGCATCCACGGAGGGAATTAGCCGACGTTTCCACTAATTCTCTGTTGCTCTAGATTGCAGCATCTGGAATCATTGTATCCCCAGAGAGTGCTGTAGAGAGGTACAGTTACGATGATTAAAAGGCATTTGAGCAAGTACTTGGGAAGGAAAGATTCAGAGAAGTATGGCTCAAACGTTGGGACTTGCTTAGGTAGACAACTTGACCTTAATCATTTGAGGGCAACTGGCCTGTTTCTATGTTTTGTAACTGCTGTTTGCATCTGGAGCGGCCCATGCTCTGATCTAAACAGTGTTAGAATTTGAACTTGAGTAATTGAATGGATAACATGCTGCATTGTGTTTTGTTTTGGAAAGTGTGCAGCAGCATTCTTATTTAATATATTTTATTTTTTTCCCTTACAAACAATAAAATACAGCACATCCACAAAAACCAAGACCTTAACAAAATCAAATTAAATATTGAGCAGCAAAAGGGAGAAAAATATAGAGGCAAAAGTAAACATACACAGCAGAGGTGCACCGCACCAAAAAATCTCAGTGCTCACCCTGTAAGAAAGTCCAATACAGGGCCCCATATCCTTTCAAAGATGTCCTCTCTGTCCATAGTCTCAGTCTTTCCAAATGTAAAGTGTTTGCCAGTTCTCTCAGCCGCAGATCGTACGTAGGCACAGAGTCCATTTTCCACATTTGCAGGATTAACTTCTTAGCAATCACCATTCCAAACAATACAGCTATTTTTTCATACTTATTAGCTAAAGATAGGGAACTTGTTGCTCCAAGGATGGCTATGAGCGGGTCCGGTTCCCACCACTTCCCAAAAGCCTCAGAGAAACAGTGAAAAATACTTCTTCAGTATGCATAAAGCTTACAACATGACCAGAATGAATGTGACAAGTTACTGTTCTCAGACTTACATCTATTACAAACTGGTGAAAAATCAGGATAGAAGCTGTGCAACTTTTCTTTAGAATAATGGAGTCTATGTATTGTTTGAAACTATAAGTCTGTCTCTGACATTGACTGAACAATCATGTATACTCTTGAAACACTCATCCCAGACCACCTCTGTCAGTTCCATACCCAATTCATCCACCAATGCCTGTTTAAGACCTGCAGTATTCACCTGAGCTCCATTATGTAGGATCTGATAAAAATAGGGTACGACACTACAAGTAACCGGATGAAATTTATTTATTGCCTCCAGGGACTCATGTTTGTCTAAAACTTCGAAATTAGGTATATATTTCCTAACATAACCTCGAATTTGCAAATATCTAAAAAAAACTAGATGCAGGGATATTGTAAACTGCTTGTAACTGCGCAAATGAGGCAAAGTTTCCATTAATATATAGGTCACCTACACTACAGATGCCACTCTGTTTCCAGGAAGAAAAAACAGTATTGTTCAGGCTAGGCAAAAAGGAATGATGGTCACAAATCGGAGTGTAAATACAAGTCTTTGGGGCCTTAATGTGTAGTTGAATCTGCTTCCAAATTCTTATAGTGATGACAACCACAAAACTGTTACTAAAATGTGACTTATTAACTGCAGTGCGGCTATTAAGGAGAGCTGGTAAGGAAGTCTTCTTACAAAGCACTCGCTCTATGAGTAACCATGCTGGGCACGAGTCTGAGGTAGAGGGTG
The DNA here is from genome assembly GCF_030144855.1 of Hypanus sabinus. Classification (NCBI taxonomy): domain Eukaryota; kingdom Metazoa; phylum Chordata; class Chondrichthyes; order Myliobatiformes; family Dasyatidae; genus Hypanus; species Hypanus sabinus. Next base: position 56,447,958 of record NC_082725.1, on the reverse strand, counting down.
GGCCTTTTTTCCACCATGCAAGAATGAATAGGTGGGCAGCTCAGTAATACATTTTAAAGTCCGGTAGGTCAAAACCACCTGCTTCCTTGGGCTTTGACAAGTGTTTTTTTAGTAATTCTAATGGCTTTATAATTCCAAATGAAGGGTATAATAATTGAATCCAATTGCTTAAAATATGATAGAGGAATAAGACATGGAATTGACTGGAAAAGATGAAGAAATTGTGGCAGTACAATCATCTTGACTGCGTGAACCCTCCGCAGCAAAGAAATTGGAAGGGTTTTCCAAAAGTCAATATTGCATTTAACCTGCTCAACTTTGCTTTGCCAATTCACTTGCAAAAGGTTACCTGTTTTTTTTTAACCTGGGCATTCTTACATTTATAATTTAAACATTGTTGCATTTATTTATTTCAAAATTAATCTTGCATGTTTGACTTAAAGTTTTGTTGTTTTAAAATTTCATAGAGCTCACCCAGAAGTTTGCAATCTTTGTTAAGTCCTGTGAAATTTTACTTCAGCACCAGAAGATATGTAAATTATTGTGTGCACTATTATCACTTTATATCAGACAACACCATTGCCACTGCAACTTGTACTGTGTGCCAGTGTTCAACTATGAGGTATACTAAGACAATGACTGCTTTTGACTGGATGCTGTCAGAAGATCAACTGATTTACACTTGTTTCTCTATTCACTTAAAGTGTCAGAGTGTTTGGTACTTTTTTTTTAATCTAGTGCTGCACCTTATTGTTTATATTGACATGTGGAAAACCTTGTTGAATACAGGCAGTCCCCGAGTTACGAACGTCCGACTTACGGACAACTTGTACTTCCGAACGGCCTGCCATAAAGCCTATTATATTGAAAATCTGAGTTACTGTAAATACAGTACAATGGGTCGTAGTAACGAACACATGCACTACGTTGTGACGCTCATGAAAACGTTGCGCAGCTTCAGCAGTTTGTCACCTCACGGAAAGCTGTCCCGCCATTTTAAGTCAGATCATGTTACTGTTGACAGTGTGCTGAGTGTGTGACTTTGTATTTGGCTTAAATTTTTCTCGTAATTATTCTTGTAACCATGTCTTCAAAGCGTAAATCCAATGGTGATGCATCAAAGAAAAGTAAAATGATCACGATTGAAAATAAAGTGGAAATAATAAAGCAAATGGAAAGAGGTGATACGCCATTGGTCATTGGAAAAGCATTAGACTACAGTTGGTCAACTATCGGAACAATTTTAAAGGATAAAGTGAGGATAATGGAGCATGTGAAAGGCCCTACCCCGATGAAAGCTACAGTTATTACTAAGCAATGCAGTGGTTTGATTATTGAAATGGAAAGGTTATTTTTAATTTGGTTAGACGATCAAAATCAGCGTAATATTCCTATTAGCCTTACTTTACTGCAAGAAAAGGCTCGAAGCCTTTTCCATGATTTAAAAGCTGCATGTATAGCAAGTGAAGGTGCTTATGATAAAGAATTTGTTGCGAGTAGGGGTTGGTTCAGTCGTTTCCAAGTTAGGGCAAATTTACATAATATTGAAGTGTAAGGTGAAGCAGCGAGTGCCGATGTAAGTGCTGTGAATGATTTTCCTGAAATGTTTAAAAAAAATTATTGAGGAGGGAGGTTATTTGCCAGACCAAATATTTAATGGAGATGAGACTGGCTTATTTTGGAAAAAAATACCTGAAAGGACCTACATTTCAAAAGAGGCAAGAAGTGCACCAGGGCATAAGGCATTGAAGGATAGGCTGACTTTATTGCTGGGGGGTAACGCACCCGGGGATTTCAAGCTCAAGCCTTTGCTTGTGTATCACTCCCTAAATCTGAGGGCACTTTGCCATATCATTAAGGTATCTCTTATTATTTGGAAGGCAAATTCAAAGGTTTGGGTTACGTTTGCCGTCTTTGAAGATTGGTTCTTGAACTATTTTGTTCCTGCTGTTGAACGTTATTGCTTGGCCAAGAAAATTCCTTTCAAGATTCTCCTTGTGCTTGACAACGCATCTGGATATCCAAGCACTTTAGATGACCTTCACCCCAATGTAAAAGTCATATTTTTATCCCCCAACACCACATTGCTACTTCAGCCCATGGATCAGGGAGTCATAACCTCCTTTAAGGTCTATCATTTACGGCGGACCTTCTCACAAGCAGTCAGGGCTACCCAAGATATGTGATGAGCTCAGGGGACTTCTGGAGGGATTATAACATCTATGATGCCATCAAAAATATTGCTGATTCTTGAGATAAAGTGAAGCAGTCAAATATGAAAGTAGTGTGGTTTAAATTGTGCCCCCAGTTTGCGCATGCTTCTCAGGGATTTACAGCTGACCAAAGCCAGGCAAGCTGTGGTTGATATTGGTAATGAACTGCAGTTTGACATCAGTGAAAATGATGTTTCATTTCATTTTTCAATCTTTTCATTGATTTTCAAATAAAGAATATATAAATCAGAGGAGGAGTTTAGCAAACAGATAATGTAAAAGACATAAACAGCAATAATAAAAACAAAGTATATAATGTCATAATCAAATAGATAAAATATTATGCAGTTATATATACAATGGTTAAAAAAAACTACAACTCCTCATAGCAATCATGAAAAAAAGATTGGAAATTTTATTGGTAAAGGAAAAAACCCTACTAAACTGAAACAAAAAAAGAGAAAGAGAAAAAGAAAAAAAAAAGAAAGATTGGGCAGTCCAATTGAGAATAAAATTTAAGAGAGAGAAAAAAACACATCCTTCCAGTCATCTCCGAACCTTCACGGACAAGGATTTCCCCCAAAGAGAATAAAGAAAAATAAATAAAAAAAAATTAAATCATGTGGGAATATTGAATAAAGGGTTGCCAGACTTGTTCAAAATTAAAGGATGTATCAAATGTCTGGCTTCCAATTTTCTCCAAGCTTAGACATAATGACATAATGGAGGAGAGCCAATAGAAAACAGTAGGTGGATTAGATTATTTCCAGTGTAGCAAAATAGCTGTCCTAGCCAGTAAAGTTGAAAAAGCTATCCCCTGTTGGGCGGAAGCAGACACTTTGCTTCCTTCCTCTGGAATAATCCCAAAAATTGCAGGAAGTAGATTAGGTTGAACATCCACATCTATAACTTTAGATAATATTCCAAACACATCCCTCCAAAAATTGTTTAAATTTACACATGACCAAAACATATGGGGTAGAGTAGCGACTTCTGCATTACATCTGTCACAAATAGGGCTTATATTAGGAAAAATATGCGCCAATTTATCATTGGACATATGGGCCCTGTGTACTATCTTAAACTGAATTAAAATATGGCATGCGCAGATAGATGTATTATTGACTAATAAATTTTATTCCATTGTGTAAAGTGAATGTTGTTCAACTTCCCAGCTGCGTTGAACCCTATCATTAGGCGACATGCGGAGCATTCATTAACTGTTTATAAATCCTAGCTATTGACTGTTTTTGAAAAGGTTTAAACTGAAAAATAGCATAAGCCAAATTTAAAGAGCAGGCCGAGGGGTAATTCAGTAAAAAATCACATAAAAAATTCCTAACCTGTAAATATCTGAAAAAATGTGTATTAGAGATATCATATTTATCCATTAACTGTGAAAAAGACATTAAACAGTCTTGTAAAAACAAATCTAAAAAAGTTTTTATTCCCTTAATTTTCCATGTTAAAAAAGCCTTATCCAAAGTTGATAGTTTAAAAAAGAAATTAGAATAATAGACAAATGGTGCAGAAGTAGACCATTTGGCCCCTCGAGTCTGCACCGCCATTCTGAGATCATGGCTGATCATTCACTATCAATACCCAGTCCCTGCCTTGTCCCCATATCCCTTGATTCCCCTATCCATCAGGTATCTATCTAGCTCCTTCTTGAAAGCATCCAGAGAATTGGCCTCCACCGTCTTCTGAGGCAGTGCATTCCACACCTCCACAACTCTCTGGGAGAAGAAGTTTTTCCTCAACTCTGTTTTAAATAACTGACCTCTTATTCTCAATCCATGCCCTCTCCCAACATCTGGAACATATTTCCTGCCTCAATCCTATCAAATCCTTTAATTATCTTAAACATTTCAATCAGATCCCCTCTCAATCTCCTCAGTTCCAGTGTGTACAAGCCCAATCTCTCCAATCTCTCTGCGTAAGACAGCCCTGCCATCCTAGGAATCAACCTAGTGAATCTACGCTGCACTTCCTCAATTGCCAGAATGTCCTTCCTTAAACCTGGAGACCAAAACTGTACACAATATTCCAGGTGTGGTCTCACCAGGGCCCTGTACAAATGCAAAAGGACATCCTTGCTCTTGTACTCAATTCCCCTTGTAACAAAGGCCAACATTCCATTTGCCCTCTTCACTGCCTGTTGCACTTGCTCATTCACCTTCATTGACTGATGAACTAGGTCTCTTTGCATTTCTCCCTTACCTAACTCTACACCGTTCAGACAATACTCTGCCCTCTTGTTCCTGCTTCCAAAGTGGATAACTTCACATTTATTCTCATTGAATGACATCTGCCAAGTATCTGCCCACTCACCCAGCCTATCCAAGTCTCCCTGTATTCTCCTAACGTCCTCTTCGCATGTCACACTGCCACCCAGTTTAGTATCGTCAGCAAACTTGCTGATATAGTTTTCAATGCCCTCATCTAAATCGTTGACATAAATCGTAAAGAGCTGTGGTCCCAATACAGAGCCCTGTGGTACCCCACTAGTCACCTCCAGCCAGTCCGAGAAACACCCATTTACTGCTACCCTTTGCTTTCTATCTGCCAACCAGTTTTCTATCCATGTTGAAACCCTGCCCCCAATGCCATGAGCTCTGATTTTACTCACCAATCTCCTATGTGGCACCTTATCGAAATCCTTCTGAAAATCTAGGTACACTACATCCACTGGCTTACCCTCGTCTAACATCCTTGTTACACTCTCAAAAAACTCCAACAGATTAGGCAAGCATGATTTGCCCTTGGTAAATCCATGCTGGCTCGGCCTAATCCTATTACTGCCATCAAGATATTCTACTATTTCATCCTTAATAATGGACTCAAGCATCTTCCCCACGACTGACGTTAGGCTCCGTTTTCTCCTTCCCTCCCTTCTTGAAAAGTGGGATAACATTAGCCACTCTCCAATCTTCAGGAACCGATCCTGAATCTAAGGAACATTGGAAAATGATTACCAATGCATCTGCAATTTCCTGAGCCACCTCTTTTAGAACCCTCGGATGCAGACCATCTGGACCCGGGGATTTATTAGCCTTCAGTCCTATCAGTCTACTCATCACAGTTTCTTTCCTAATGTCAATCTGTTTCAATTCCTCTGATATCTTATGACCCTGGCCCATCCATACATCTGGGAGATTGCTTGTGTCCTCCCTGGTGAAGACAGATCTAAAGTACGCATTAAATTCTGTTGCCATTTCCCTGTTTCCCATAACAATTTCTCCCAATTCATTCTTCAAGGGGCCAACATTGTTCTTAACTATCTTCTTTCTCTTCACATAGCTAAAAAAGCTTTCGCTATCCCCTTTTATATTCCTGGCTAGACTGAGCTCATACCTGATTTTTTCTCTCCGTATTGCTTTTTTAGTTAAGATCTGCTGTTCCTTAAAACTTTCCCAATCATCTGTATTCCCACTCATCTTAGCCCTGTCATACTTCCTTTTCTTTAATGCTCTACAATCTCTGACTTCCTTTGTCAACCACTGTGGCCCCTTCCCCCTCTTTGAATCCTTCCTTCTCATTGGAATGAACTGCTTTTGCATCTTTTGTATTATCCCCAAGAATATCTGCCACTGCTGATCCACTGTCTTTCCTGCCAGGGCATCCGCCCATTTAACTTTGGCCAGCTCTTCCCTCATGGCTCCGTAGTCTCCTTTATTTAATTGCAACACTAACACCTCTGATCTGCCCTTATCCCTCTCAAATTGTAGATAAAAACTTATCATGTTATGATCACTACTTCCTAATGGCTCCTTTACTTTAAGATCACTTATCAATTCCTGTTCATTACACATCAAGTCCAAAATAGCCTCGTTCCTGGTTGGCTCAAGCACAAGCTGTTCCAAAAATACATCCCTTAGACACTCCACAAACTCCCTATCCTGGGGTCCAGCACCTATCTGATTCTCCCAGTTCACCTGCATGTTGAAATCTCCCATAACGACTGCATTACCTTTAGCACATGCCAATGTTAACTCCCTAATCAACTTGCACCCAATATCCATGCTACTGTTTGGGGGCCTGTACACAACACCCATTAGGGTCTTTTTACCCTTACTGTTCCTCAGCTCAATCCACACAGACTCTACTTCCCCTGTTCCTAAGTCACCCCTTGCTAAGGACTGAATCTCATTTCTCACCAACAGGGCCACCCCACCCCCTCTTCCCATATTTCTGTCTACAATAGCACGTATACCCTAGTACACTCAATTCCCAGGCCTGATTCTCTTGCAGCCATGTCTCTGTTATCCCAACAATATCGTAGTTCCCCATTTTCATCTGAGCTTCAAGCTCATCTGTCTTATTTCTGACACTATGCACATTCAGGTATAGAATTCTTAGCCCATTCCTCCTCTCTTTGCTTAAAACACTGTCTGTTGTACCTAACCCAGCTCCTTGAACTTCCATCGGGCTAATTGCACCTTGAATTTTGATGACCTTCTCAAGATCACCCAAACCTTCTACACATTTAACCCCATGCTCTTTCTGACCAACCCTCTGTACATGTAACTTTTCCAACACATGTTCTGTCTCACATTTCTCCTTTACACAATTAATATTTGGTAATATTTTAGTAATAAATATTACTAGAAAGTAGAAAATTATTTAATTAAAAAAATCTACAAAATTGAAACCAAATTTTTAAAGTATGTTTAACAATAGGGTTGAGAGCTTGTCTACCTGTTCTGGAGAGCGAAAACGGAAGAGGAGCTCCTAATGAAGAAGCTAACGAAAACCCATTACTGAATTTTCCTCCAGCTGTAACCATGAAGGCCGATCTTGGTCGTCTATATCATAAATCCAAAAAGTAATATAATGAATATTAATTGCCCAATAATAAAATCTAAAGTTTGGTAAAGCCAGTCCTCCATCTTTTTTTGATTTTTGCAATAAAAGTTTATTCACTCTAGAGCTTTTATTATTCCAAACATAAGATAAAATCAGAGAATCTATTTTATCAAAAAATGTTTTTGGAACAAAAGAGGGAACTGCTTGAAATATATATAAAAATTTCGGTAGAATAACCATATTTATAGCATTTATTCGACCTATCAATGATATCGACATAGGTGACCATTTGGAAAGTGCCTGTTGGGTATATTCAACTAAAGGGAAGAAATTATACCTATATAGGTCTTTAAAACTTTTAGTAATTTTGATACCAAGGTAAGTAAAATGGTTTTTGGCAATATTAAAAGTTATTTGATCATAATAATCAGAATAATTATTAATAGGAAATAAATTCACTTTTATGTAAATTAAATTTATATCCAGAAAAAATACCAAATTCCATAAATATAGATAACATAAAAGGAATAGATTTCCTAGGATTTGAAATGTAAACTAATAAATCATCTGCGTATAACAAAACCTTATGTAATTTATCCCCTCTCCTAATACCCCGCACAGAATTAGAATCCCTAAGAGCAATAGCAAGTGGTTCTAAAGCCAAATTAAATAATAAAGGACTAAGGGGACAACCCTGACAGGTACCTCTATATTATCTAAAATAAGGAGTCTTTTGTTTATTAGTTAGAACCGCAACTACCGGGGCATGATAAATCAATTTAATCCAGGAAATAAATCCTGGACCAAATTAAACCTCTTCAAATCCTGAAATAGATAAGGCCACTCCACCCTATCAAAGGCTTTCTCTGCATCTAAAGATACAGTACATTCAGATTCTTTGGCTGAGGGGGAATAAATGATATTTAACAATCTTTGAATATTAAAATGTGAGTACCTATTTTTTATAAATCCTGTTTGATCGTTTGAGATAACATTAGGCAAGATATTCTCAAGCCTATTTGCTAGAATCTTAAAGAGGATTTTAAAATCTACATTCAGTAAAGAAATAGGTCTATAGGATACACATTCCAGTGGGACTTTTCCTTTTTTTGGAATCAATTAAATTAATGCCTCATAAAAAGTTTTAGGAGGGTTCCCAGAGGATGTAGAATCGGTAAACGTTTGATGAAGATGTGCTATAAACATTTCATGAAAAGTCTTGAAAAATTCCTAATTGCATAGAGGATATAGCCTTGGCTATCTCCTCTTGTTTAATAGATGCATCTAACATATCGACATCTTGAATCAGAATTTGAGATATGTTTAACCTTTGCAAAAATCTATTCATAATAATAGTGCTATCAGAGAATTCAGATTTATAAAGAGAATAAAAGTCCATAAATATCTCCTTAATATCATAAGGATCTAAAGTTTCTGTTCTATCTGGTCGGCGAATTTTTAAAATCTGTCTTCTGACCATCCCAGCCTTTAACTGACCAGCTAAAACTTTAGCAGACTTTTCCCCATATATATATAAAATAAACTTCTAGATTAAAAAATTTGCTGTTCAATGGGAAAGGTCAGAAGCAAATCATACTGTGATTGAAGTTCGACCCTTTCTTTATATAGTTCTTCAGTAGGTTTAACCGAATACGTTTTATCTATCTGTTTAATGTTATTAATAAGCTCTGACAATTCCGCTTTAGCTTTTTTTCTCAAGGCTGCTGAATATGAGATTATCTGTCCCCTAAGAAAAGATTTCAACTTGTCCCATATAACCAGATTTGACATTCCTTCAGTCGTATTAAATTAAAAATATATAGAAATTTGCTCCTTAATAAAATTAACAAAAGCTGGATCCTGTAACAATATGGGGTTCAGTCTCCACTGTGAGATTTTCAAAAATCTATCCGAAAGCTTAAGGGTTAGTTTTAAAGGTGCGTGATCTGAGAAAACAATGATGTCATACGCACATTCAACAACGGAATTTAATAGACATGTATCTAAAAAAAAGTAATCAATTCGAGAATACTTGTGATGGACATGTGAGAAAAAAGAGAAAGCTTTATCATTGGGGTGTTTATATCTCCAAATATCGACAAGGCCATATTCTAATAAAAAAAAGAGTTAATACAAGCTGCCACTTTATAAGGAAGTGACGGATTGGTTGATGACCTGTCAATTGCTGGGTTTAAGCAACAATTAAAGTCACCACCCATGATCAGTTTATATTCATTGAGATTCGGTAACTCAGAAAAAGTTTCTGAAAAAAATCAGAATGATCTACATTAGGTGCGTATACACACACCAGAGCTACCTTTTGCTCTCACAGTAAACCAGTAACAATTAAATATCTTCCATTCGAATCAGTAGTAGTATTAAAATGTACAAAAGGGATTTTGGGACTAAGAAATATAGAAACGCCTCTTATTTTACTATCCAACAGCGAGTGAAATAGAGATCCTTTCCAGAAGAGGAAAAATCTGTCCTCATCCTGTTTTCGTATATGATTTTCTTGCGCAAAAATAATATCTGCATTGTGTTTTTAATTTCTTAAAAATATTTTTATGCTTAATGGGGTGGTTAACACAGTTCCAATTCCAAGAAATTATATTGATTTTATTAACATTCATGTTTAAAATTGAATTTAATATTATATAAAAGGAATGTTACACAAGTACAGATTAAACCAAAAGGCGCAGGTACAACCAGAAGGAGTGATGCATTTAGGAAAGAGAAATCCATCAAAAGAATTGCCCAATCAAGAAAAGAACCTACTCTGATAGACCCCTCCCCCCCCGCCTCCCAAAAGATAAGAATTAAGGAATCGATAGGTTGATCCCATGCTAACTAATAACGCTTAACCCTGTTCTCCATCTTGCAGCTCCGTATATTAAAATAAAGCAAAAATCCCACGGAAGATAGCCATAATAAAAGGCACATACAGAATTCAACTACTATAATGTTATGTCTAACATTAATAAAAACATAATCAACAACGGCCGTCTTACAATCAGCTAAAGTAGCTTAAACACACATTCAAAAAAAGGAATAAATTGGAGCAAATAATATTACAAACAATATTCATTCTCTCGAAAAAGAAAAGTAAATGAATGTATATATAAAAGACCTAAAACTATAAGTATTGAAACAGATAAAAGAAATAAAAAGATTAATACACAACAGGTCCTACACAGACCATTAAATTACAATACTATAGAGGTTCCCTACAAAACAGTTATATATGTACTAATTATTAATAAGGTAAATAAAATTAAATCAGCCACGTCCCATACCAAAGAATGAAAAGGTATAGAATGTACTTAGAAGATCCAGAAACAACTCATACAGCAAATATTTCAAAATTGCCTATTGAGTAATCGGAATAACTTTAATATTTTATTCAGTAGACTTAACTTCAAGGTTTTTAATATACTCCCATCCCTCCTGAGGAGAGTAGATTCTCAGTGACTGAGATTTTTCAGGAAAAATGATCAGCTTTGCTAGAAAGCGAAGGGAGGGATTTAAATCTAATTTATACATTTCACTCATAACTTCTCTATTTCTTTCTTTCGGCAAAGATTTTGGGAGGATAGTCTTCGACTATACGAATCTGTGTTGAATTAAAGAATAATTTCCGCTTCTTTCTTGGTTCTTGAGGAATAGCTTCTTTAGTCGTATAATAATGCAAAGAAAGTACAACTGCTCGAGGATGTAATTCGGATGAACGCCGAGAAAATGGAATTCTGTGAGCTCTGTCAATTAAGGGGCTAGCTTTAAGGGTCTTATTGAAAAGTGAGTACAACATATCTGAAAAGAATTTTAACAGATCGCCAGCTTCAGTATTTGATGTTGTAGAGTTGCTCGACTCCCATGCCGAAGAACTGGCCAATGAAGACCTTATGGAACTAGAGCAGCAGATGAGAGCGTTTGAGAAAAAAGAAGACTGTGACCTGGGAACACCGGAACCGAAAAAGTTAGCTGAAACCTTTCGTCTCATTGAAGCAGGGATGGCAAGGTTAGAGGAGCAAGATCCTAATACAGAGAGGTTCACCACAGTTTACCATGCAGTAACCGAGAACCTCAGTTGCTACAAGGCCATTTATGACAAAAAAAAGAAAACCTCCCTTGATGTCTACTTCAAGAAATTGACTCCAGTAGTAAACCTGCCCAGCAGAATTAAAACCTGACTCTCCAGCACCTGGTCCATCATAATGTTACCTCTAAAATGCCCCTTCCAGTATGCAAGACATCGATGCAACCATATGTAGTTACTTTTATTATTGCGGTATTATTATGTACAGTACTGTATTATTATGTTTAAGATGTTTTAGTGTACGTCACCGCCCCCACTTGTCCCATTTAACCTGTCGCAGTGCGGTGGATTTTAGGACCTGGGGCAGCTCAGGTCTCATCACCTGCGGTGTACAGTACGTACTGTACTGTATCTGTTCCATTGACAGAAAACGATCACGGTTGAAAATTCAGGTGGAAATAATGAAGCAATTGGAAAGAGGTGAGATGCATTCGGTCATTGGAAAAGCGTTAGGCTGCAGTCGGTCACTGATCAGAACAATTTTAAAAGATAAAGTGAGAATAATGGAGCATGTGAAAGGCCCTGCCCCAATTAAAGCTACAGTTACTACTAAGCAACGTAGTGGTTTAGTTATTGAAATACATACTGTGTGTTTCTTATGTGTTTTATATGCATAGAAAGGTAAAATATATACTATATACCAAGACAAATGTTTGACTAACTGACACTAAATAATACCGGATGTACCTATTCCGACTTGCGTATAAATCCGATTTAAAGACGGGCTCAGGACCGGAACTCGTACGTAACCCGGGGACTGCCTATATTTTAAAAACAACACAGTCAGCTTAAGAACCAGTGGGTTGAGTAGCACTGGGAGAAGGAAAGGAGTTCTCAGTGTTTTGATTTCTTCCTTTACTCCTGGCACTTTCCCACACCCCGCAGCAGATGTAGCACTTGTCCTTACAGTTCCTCTCTCTTCATCCAGAGGCCTAAGTCAGTCAGACTTGGGTAACTGTTTTGCAGAACACCTATGCTCAGTTTGCAATGCCACCTCGAGCTTCCAGTGCAGGTCATTTTGACTGCTCTCTCCACACTGAACTCTCTGTCCATTCTTTGCCTTCTCTACCACCAGACTGAAGCACAATGCAGACTGGAGGAGTAACACCTACCTAATGACCAATTTTAGGTAAACTCTCTCTCTTCACCCCCCCCCCCCCATCTCCTTTTAACCCTGTGGTCCTTTTTTTTGCTCTTTCTCCCTCTTCCACCTATTTCTTTAACAGATCCCTACCTGGTTCCAACTGTTGTTAATCTCTCCCTTAATCTTATTGTTTCCATTCTCACTTCTAGTACTGGTGTTCCTACTTATCTCACCAGCAGCTCTCGCCATCGTTATACTCCCCTTCCCTCATTTTTCTCCATCTTTTTTCTTTTTTCCTCTCTCTTTGCATTCATCCATCATTCACCTACACAGTTTTCCAACTCCCATCTCTTCTACCTGGCACTAACTACCTATCATCTTACACCCCTCCTCAGTTGACCTATCTTCCTTTCTTGCCACTCCCCACCCCCTTGTTCCACCCATCTCAACTCTTCACTCTCAGTCTTGATGCAGTTTTAATAGTGACAGCTCCCCTCCTCTCTGCTGCTTGACCCCTTCCCCAACCCCAACTGAGTTCCTCCAGTAGATTGTTTTTCCCCAGATTCCAGGTTCCGCACACTAATGCGCCTCTTTGAAATTGTATAAATTGCATTAGGTAATCCTGTGTGCACCTCCATCTGAAGTTCATGAGGTAATGGGTCCATTAATGTTTGTTGATTTTGTTTTAATGAGTGCTTAACTCATCATCATCATCATCATCATCATCATCATCATCATCATCATCATCGTATGTGTCATGACATTGGCGATCTTAGTCGTTTCTAGCACATTTTCTACAGAAGTGGTTTGCCATTGCCACCTTCTGGTCAGTGTCTTTGCAAGACAGGTGACCCCAGCCATTATTATTACTCTTCAGAGATGATCTGCCTGGCATAACCAGAACTTGTAAGACAGTCATATATCACTTGGTCCCATAGATTCACTGACCTATGAGGGGCTAAAAGTTTTTAGGTAGAGACATCTCCAGCCCACCACCACTTAACTATTAGCTCCAAAAGCTCTTTTATTCCTTCCCTGCTCAGAATCAGGTTTAGAAACATAGAAAACATACAGCACAATACAGGCCCTTTGGCCCACAAAGCTGTGCCGAACATGTCCCTATCTTGGAACTACCTTGGCTTTATCCATAGCCTTCTACTTTTCTAAGCTCCATGTAGCCATCCAGGAGTCTCTTTAAAAGACCCTGTCATTTCCGCCTCCACTACCAGCGCCGGCAGCCCATTCCTCACACTCACCACTCTCTGCATTTAAAAAAAATCTTGCCCCTGACATCTCCTCCACACTGCCAAGAGTCTTACCATTAATGCTATATTCTACCATCACATTTGACCTACCAAAATGACCCACCTCACACTTATCTGGGTTGAACTCCATCTGCCACTTTCAGCCAAGTTTTGCATCCTATCAATGTTCCGTTGTAACCTCTGACAGCCCTCTACACTATTCACAACACCTCCAACCTTCGTGTTGTCAGCAAACTTACTAACCCATCCCTCCACTTCCTCATCCAGGTCATTTTTAAAAATCACAAAGAGCAGGGATCCCAGAACAGATCCCTGAGGCACACCACTGGTCACCAGCCTCCCCGCAGAATATTACCCATCTACAACCACTCTTTGCCTTCTGTGGGCAAGCCGGTTCTGGATCCACAAAGCAATGTCCCCTTGGATCCCATGCCTCCTTAGGTTTATTATGACGTTTGTTATCTTGAGGCAGTATTACAGTGTAAACATTACTGTAAGTTATAAGTTTTGCAGAAAAAATAGGACAGTGTTCATGGACTGTTGAGAAATCTGATATCAGTATAGCTGATAAAAGGATGTGGGAATTGTGTGTTTTGTCTAATCTTATTTTTAAGGGAATTTTTTTTGTCATATAAGATTTTAGGCATGAGATAAAGGGATAGATAAAGGATTATCTGGATTTTCCAAAGTTACTGTAAGGGGTTTTGAATAAATAGCAACAGGGTTTGGGGAATGAGGAATGGTTACCGGAACAACAGACTCCAGAGCGGGGTTCCCAAACTTTTTTTAATGCTGTGGACCCTTACTGAAGGTTATATTGCACTCAGGTTGGGATCCCTACTCCAGACCAATTCAGCAGCTTGTTGCTGCTGACTTCAGTATCTGCAGTCTCCTGAATGGATACAGGATTGACTGAAGAACAGACTGCTGAGTAAAAATTAAAAAACCTTTTTTCAGTTTGGCACATTTATCAGTGGGAGGCTTTTAGATGAAAGGACATGATGTACCAGCCTGGATATTTGTTGATCTGGGTGCTTATGCAAATTACATGCAAGTTGAGGACGTGCTGGTAGAGGGCAGACTTTGTTAACAAAGTATGCTCTCACTGGTTAAGTTTAAATGTGATTTGCCAGGTGGTGGTGGTGGGAGATGGTAGGCAAGAGTGAAATGAGGTGGGAGTCCTTTGCTGCCGGCACGGCTATGCCAGCAAGGTCAGGGTCTGTTTCTCGAAGTTGCCTTTGATACAAAGCTGAGTGGGAAAGTAGTTGTGAACAGGATAAAGAAATGAGGGATATAAGAAAACTGCTTAAAGAACTGAGTAAGATTGGTGTAAGTGCAGAGCCATGTAGGAAAAATATGATTTGGACTTCGATCAGAGGAATTACAAAGCACGTATGCTTTTAAATTATTTAATTCTACACTCCATCCACTCCAACGCTGCTACATTTTACATCAGGGAGAGGACAAAATTACACAGTTAACCCCAATGTGGAATAACTCAACAAACTTCTCTATATTTGTACTCCCTTATAACAAGTCATTTATCTTCATAGTTTCTTTACATACCAATATCTTAAACTGGCTGAAAATATCAAATATATTTTCAGGGTCAAATAAGATTGGTCTAGTAATAAATATAATTAATGCATTAAAATTATTAATTTGTGATCTAGATTATTCATTCCTGCTGTCAGTAATTAATTGACAGTGTGGTATTAAATAACTTGTATTGAATATGCAAGCACAGAAAGTTGACAAACAGCACTTTTCAGCTTCTAATCGACTGGCCAGGAGAAGGATTGTAGCATCATGTTGTGGAGTAAAATAAGAATGAACCAAAATAAGACTGAGTAACCAAATATACTTCCATTTTAATGAAATGGTAAGTTCACTTCAGAGTATACATTTTGTTGACATCACAAAAAGAAAAATAAAAGAAACACTAAAGGTACAGATTTATAATTGTATCCAACATAAAAATGTCCAAGTCTACTCAGTGGATCATTAACAAATATTGAGAGTTGTTTGAAAGTTTAGTCTAATACTGTATTTCAACATGTTATAGACGGTGCTTTAAAATGAGTAGTTCAGGGCTGCAGGTTCAGAAGTGGTTTATGAGCTGATATTCTGGTTATTCAAAAGAGTTTTAATGTTGGGTGCACGTACACTGGGCTTAATTCTATTCGTATGAAGAACAGGCAGCACAATTACTACATCAAAAGAGTGCAATAAAAGGAAGTATAACAGTGTGCAGTATAACAATGTACATTAACTCAATAGGATATCTTAATGTTCAAAATCAATTTATTATTAAACTATGTACCGTACTGTACAAAAGTCTTGGGCATCCTTGATTTTTTTAAATATGCATTTTATTTTTGTTGTGTTTTTTCTGCATTAGTGTATGAGTAGAAAAGAGCAAATCTTAGATTTCCAAACATTCATTTTCCAAAAAATTAAATGTTAAGAGTAATATTTGGTATTTTGTTAGGGTTGGAGTTGAATGAAATAAACTGATGAACTGAAATGAAAATGGGTATAGAAGGAATCAAACTGGGAAAGAACAATCAATCTAAGGGTGTGCCAGTTTAACCTTCATATCATCAATTCTTATACCATGGCAAGAATGAGCACAGTAACAAGACACAAGGTGGCCATCCTGCAACAGTAAGGACTCTCCCAAACGGAAACTCTGAAGAAGCACAAAGAAGAGGGCAAGGTTGAGGATCAGAAGCACAATGGTTGGCCATGGAAACAGCGCAGCAGATGAGAGATTGGTCAAATTGGTGTCCCTTCTAAATTGGATGAAATCCAGCACTGCTGTCAACTTTAGACTCACTGGAATCCAAGTACACCCTTCTACAGTCTGGTAAGGTCTTGTCAGAAATGGTCTTCATGGAAGAGTTCCGGGGGTGGAGTTTCAAGATGGCGACGTAAACATCTGCCTTTAGGCGCTCTTCATTTTTTCAACTATAATCACCCCTTAATTAAATCTTTTCGAATTTAATCACATGGGTTGATACTTTTGATTAACTTTTTCTTCCTAAAATAATATTTGATCTAATCTCGACAAACTTAAAATGGCTACAAGCAAGAAATCGTCTAAGGAACCTGTATCCATCGACGCAATCTCTACTCTTTTGGACGCTAAACTGGATATTAAACTTTCGAGTCTGGAAGGCAGATTGGATGGTAGATTGGGAAGCAGACTGACAAGTTTGGAAAATAAACTTACCAGGAAAATATCCGAACTTGAAGAAGCTGATAGATTGCTTGAAATTAAACTTCACTCGCAGGCATCGGACATTCAGCGGCATGAAGATAAGATCGCGACTCTTGAAAAATCCATTTGTGCAAAAGTACGTACAATTGAAGCGTTGGAGAAGAAGGTAGAGTCGAATGCTAAAACTATGGATCAGTATAAGTTTAAAATTACTGATCTCGAAAATCGATCTCGTAGACAGAATTTGCGTATCATCGGGTTTCCCGAAAAAGTTGAGTCCGGTGATTTAACTGAATTTTTCTCTAAATTACTATGGGAAACTTTCAGTGCTGAAGGTTTGCAAGCTAAACCTGTTATCGATGGTGTTCACAGAGTTGCGAGATTTTCGGCTCTGTCTGATAAACCACGAGCGGTGATTGTTCGCCTTCATTATCCTCGGGAGAAAGAGCTTTTAATTCGATTAGCTCGTAAAAAAGGCATGATTTCTTATAACACCAATTCATTTCGAATTGTTGAAGATTATTCTTATGATGTAATGAAATCAAGAATCGCTTTTAAACCAGTGATGGCAGAGATTTATTCGATTGGCCTTAAACAAGCTTTAATGTATCCAGCGAAGCTCAGAATTACATTAAACGACAACAGTCAGCAATTTTTCAAAACACCGGAAGAAGCGAAGAAATTTGTTGAAGAATATAGATCTTCTAGTGCAACTTGAACTATGTGTCATGTTGAAGATTCCTCGGAGAGAGGGTGCCATCTCATTTTAAGTAACCTACGAAGTTGGGTTATAACTTTCTATCCCGTTCTACGGGTCTGGCTCTTATTTTTCACTATTATCACTGTTTTATGGATGCTTTCTTAACTTTTATAATATTTTTTTAATTTTTTCTGTTTCAGATATATACATCTATATCTTGTAATAATGATTTATTTTTTTCAAGATGTCGTTTCTTCTTCCCATAAGACTCTGCTTTTTATAAACATTTATTTGTTTGCCTGTACTTAGAAATGGGACGAATGTTTTGATTTTTTTTTAGTTTTTTTTATATATATTGTAGTGTTTATTGAATCTTTTTTGATCCTATTTTGGTATTTTTTTTTATTATTAAACTTTTTTAATAGATTGTTGAATCTACATTTATATTTTGTAAGATGGCTTTTTCAAAATGTCGTTTCTTCTTCCCATAAGTCTTTGCTTTTGAAATGTCATCTTTCTTGCATTTATATATGAAATTTTTTTAAAGGTATATTACACTCTTAAATTTTGATGTTTATTTTTTTTGTTAAAGATTGTTTGTTTTATTATATTAGTTTTCTCATTCTGATTGACATATATTTTCTTTTTGCAACCCTATATTTAAATATGGGTGTTACATAGTTTTTTTTAAAAAACTTTTTATGGAGCTGCCATCTTGAAATGGGGGTAAGGTTAGTGTTAGATTATGCGCCTGCCGCTTGGCTTTTCTTCGAAGGGTGGGGGGGGGGTGGGGATCTTTTTTCACGCTTTTGCGTTTTTTTCTGCTTTTAGTTTATGGGCCAACTTTAAATTATTAATATTGTTAAGGTGTCATGTTCTCCGGTTGCTCCTGAATCTATTTTCCTTTTTCCTAAATTATGGGTTATGTGTCTTTTTAACCTATTATGATATACACAACTAATATTGGCATGATGGATAACTCTATTAATTTTATCTCTTGGAATACTAATGGTTTAAATCATCCGATTAAACGTAAAAAAATATTTAAGGTATTCCATAGATTGAATGCTAATATTATTTTTGCACAGGAAACCCATATTAGGAGGGAGGATAATCAACGTTTTTTTAGGTTCTGAAAGGGTCAACAATTTCATTCGAATTGTACCGCTAAAATTAGGGGTGTGTCTATTTTTATAGACCCCTCAATTTTGTTTACACATCACGAAATTATTTCTGATCCACAGGGCAGATTTTTGTTGATAACTGGTTCACTTTTCAATCGGAAAGTGGTTCTAGTTAATATTTATGCCCCAAATTTTGACTGCCCTGAATTTTTTAAACGTTTATTTACTTCCCTTCCTAATCTGAATGAATATATGTTGATAATGGGTGGAGATTTTAATTGTTGTTTGAATCCTTTGATGGATAGATCTAAACCTATTCGAACTCTTCCGAATAGATCAGCCTTACTTATTAATTCTTTTATGGTTGATTCGGGAATTACAGAAATATGGCGGTTTTTGAACCCTAAAGATAAAGAATTTTCATTTTTTTCACATGTATATCATAGTTATTCTAGAATTGATTACTTTCTTATTGATCATCGGTTATTAATGGATGTTATTGATTGTAAATATGATTCTATTACTATTTCGGATCATGCACCTTTGAAGTTATCTATTAAGATTCCGGACTTTTTCAATAATGTTAGATCTTGGAGACTTAATGTTACTCTGCTTCAAGACCCAGAATTTGTCACCTATATAAAACAGCAAATTGATTTGTTTTTCTCAACAAACTATACTGAAGA
The DNA here is from genome assembly GCF_030144855.1 of Hypanus sabinus. NCBI lineage: Eukaryota > Metazoa > Chordata > Chondrichthyes > Myliobatiformes > Dasyatidae > Hypanus > Hypanus sabinus. The sequence goes on along the minus strand of NC_082725.1, from coordinate 56,428,761 downwards.
AATTGACAGAGGAATACTTTGGGACTCTTTTAAGGCTTTTATCTGTGGACAAATTATTTCGTATTCCGCTGGTAAAAGGAAACAAAGATATTTAGATATTGCTTTATTAGTGGATAAAATTAAGGAAATTGATAAGATTTATTCCGTGACTCCTACCATAGAACTTTATAAGAAGAGAGTTGAGCTTCAAATGGAACATAGTTTATTATTATCTTCTTCAATTGAAAATCAATTAATTAGGACTAGAGCTCAATTCTATATTCACAGTGATCAAACTGGTAAACTGTTAGCTAATCAATTAAAAGCTATTTCGACCAGGCGACAAATTATTAAAATTCGTAAACAAGATGGTAATTTAACCACTGTTCATAAAGAAATCAATAATACTTTTCAAGATTTTTATAAATCTTTATATCAATCAGAATTTGATGGTGATCTGTCCATGATGGATAATTTTTTTAACAATTTGAATATTCCTAAACTGATTGGTGAAGATCGTAGCTTGTTTGATGCTCCTATCTCTATGGCCGAAATAGGTGAGGCTGTCTCATCAATGAATTCAGGGAAAGCTCCTGGCCCTGATGGTTATATTGTAGAATTTTTCAAAACTTTTTCTTCTTTGCTTTCCCCTTGGTTATGTGAAATCTTTAACGATGCATTTGCTAAGAAGAGATTACCTCAGTCTTTTTATTTTACTATCTCTCTAATTCTTAAAAAAGATAAAGATCCTACTTTATGTACATCTTATCGCCCTATATCATTATTAAATGTAGATTCTAAGATTCTTACAAAAATTTTAGCCACTAGATTAGAAAAGGTATTACCACAGATTATTTCAGAAGATCAAACTGGTTTCATTAAGAATCGGTATTCTTTTTTTAATGTTAGAAAATTGATTAATATAATTCATACTTCATCACCCACAGTCCCAGAATGTGTTATCTCATTAGATGCTGAAAAAGCCTTTGATAGAGTTGAATGGACATATTTATTTAATGCATTGAGAAATTTTAATTTTAGTCCTAATTTTATATCATGGATTAAACTAATATACTATAAACCTGTTGCTTCTGTTCTTACAAATAATTATAGATCCTCCTTTTTTCAATTATCTCGTGGTACGAGACAAGGTTGTCCTTTAAGTCCTTTATTATTTAATATTGCGTTAGAACCTTTAGCCATTGCTATTCGTGAATCTCCTAATATTTTTGGTATTACTCGTAATGAGAAATTATATAAATTATCACTCTATGCTGATGATTTGCTGTTATATATTTCTGATCTTGATAGATCTATTCCCACTATTTTATCCTTGTTGGCTCAATTTGGTAGTTTTTCTAGTTATAAATTAAACTTAGAGAAGAGTGAATTATTCCCTTTAAATGCGCAAACTTTATTGAATGACAGGATTCCATTTAAAGTTGTTACTGATAATTTTACCTATTTAGGTATAAAAATTACCAAGAAATATAAAGATTTATTTAGACTGAATTTTTTACCTATGCTTCTTCAAATACAACATCTTACTACAAGATGGTCTCCCTTATTCTTATCATTAGTTGGTCGGATTAATGCTATTAAAATGATGATTTTACCGAAATTTTTATATTTATTTCAAGCCTTACCAATTTTTATTCCTAAATCCTTTTTTGACAACATTGATTCAAAAATTTCCTCATTTGTGTGGCAAAACAAAAACCCCAGGTTAAGTAAAAGGCAATTACAAAAATCTAAAAAAGATGGTGGTTTAGCTTTGCCTAACTTTAGATTTTATTATTGGGCGAATAATATTCGTAACCTAACGTATTGGAAATTAGATTTGGACTCATTATTGTGTCCGCAGTGGGTAAATTTGGAATGCAATGAAGTAAAGGGATATTCTTTATTCTCTGTTCTTGGTTCTTCTCTTCCTGCTGATTTAGTTAAATTTAATAAACAGATATCTAATCCTGTTATTAAACACACATTACGAATTTGGTTTCAATTTCGGAAATTTTTTACTTTGAAAAACTTTGTGCTTGATAGCCCTATTTTATTTAATTTTTTCTTTAAACCTTCCTTGACAGATCAAGCCTTTAGCATATGGAAAAGGAAAGGTATAAAATGTTTTCGTGACCTTTTTTTTGAAGGTACTTTGATGTCTTTTGACCAACTTTCCAATAAATTTAAATTACCTAAATCTAATTTCTTCAGATATTTACAAATCAGAAATTTTTTACATAAAGTTTTACCATCTTTTCCCAACTCAACTTCAACGGATTTCTCAGATTTGATTTTTACCTTAAATCCTTGTCAGAAGGGATTAGTTGCTTTTATTTACAACATGATTATGAAGATACAACCAGAGATGTCTGATAGAATTAAACAACAATGGGAAAAAGAACTTCGATACAATATACCAACAGATAAATGGGAAAAAATTTTACAAATGGTTAATTCTTCTTCTATATGTGCTAAACATGCTTTAATACAATTTAAAATTGTACATAGAGCTTATATGTCTAAAGATAAACTTGCTCGATTTTATTCTCATATTAACCCTCAATGTGATAGATGTCATTCAGAAGTGGCTTCACTGACCCATATGTTTTGGTCATGTCCTACTTTACATAACTATTGGAAGGACATATTCGTTACCATTTCCTCAATTTGGAACATCGATTTACAACCTAACTTTATTACTGCAATCTTTGGTATACCAAATGAGGATGGTAATCAGTTTTCTCCTTCAATCAGACGAATGATTGCTTTTGTAACATTAATGGCCAGAAGGTCTATATTACAAAATTGGAAAGAAGTAAACCCTCCTACCACGTCTCAGTGGCTTTTTCAAACTATTTCTTATCTGAGTTTGGAAAAAATTAGGAGCACTATTTTTGACTCGTCAATTAAATTTGAAGAAACTTGGGGACCGTTCATCCGACATTTTCATATGAATTAATTTGGCCTTTCCCAGACCTTCTCTTTGTTTATTCTTGTTCAGGTATGGAGTTCCGGAGTTCTTTGACACTATCATATACTTATAAACTGTTATTATTGCCCATGTTAGTTTTAGTTTAGTGTTTGTTTCATATATATATTTTCTTTCACACATTTCTAATTTTTTTTTCTTTTTCTTTTGATGATTAGTTTTGTTTGTTTTCATATATAATTATATAGACTTGATTGATTAATGTACTTTTTTGTTGTTGATGTTTAATAGGATATCATTATCCTATTATTAATGTAATCTTAAGTCTATTGTATTCATAACCTATTCATTATTATGTTATGTTTTTTTTATATTTATATGAAACTCAATAAAAAGATTGAAAAAGAAAGGAAGAGTTCCTGCCAAAAAGCCATTCCTCTGAAGTTTAAACAAAGCCCAGAGCCTCACCTCTGCATAAAAACACAAGGACTGGGGTGCTGAACAATGGCAGCAAGTGCTCTGGACTGATGAGTCAAAGTTTGAATTCTTTAGCTCAAGTGGAAGACAATTTGTCTGTAGGAGAGCTGGAGAGTGCTACATGGATGAGTGTCTGCAGCCAACAGTGAAGCACAGTGGAGGTTTCCTGCAGGTTTGGGGCTGCATTTCTGCAAGTGGAGTTAGTGATCTGGTCAGAATTAATGGAATCCTCAATGGAGAGTACAAGCAGATTCTCATCCATCACACAATACCAGCAGGGAAATACCTGATTGGTCCCAACTTCATACTGCAGCAGTACAATGACCCCAAACACACGTACAAGGTCATAAAGAACTATGACCTTGTGTGAAAAGAAAAATGAAATTCTGCTGTAGAATGGCCTCCACAGAGCCCTGGTCTCAACATCGAGGCTATCTGGGACTACCTGGAGAGACAGGTGCAAGTGAGACCACCAGAGTCTGCAGAAGAACTTTGGTAAGTTCTCCAAGATGCTTGGAACAACCTACCAGTCAATTTTCTTATAAAACTGCACAGCAGTTTACCTGAGAGAACTGATGTAGTTTTAAAGGCAGAGTAGCCACAACAAATATTGATTTGATTTACTTTCTTACTATTTAATGCTCTTTATAGTAAATATTTTGATATTTGGAAACTTTTCATTATTTTTGAAAGCATCTTCACTTTACAGAATTTTTTAACAAGTGCCTAAGGCTCGCACAGTATCATGTATGTCACCATGTACTATCGTGAGATTCATTTTCTTTCAGGCATTCACTGTAGAATAAAGAAATCCGATAGACTCAATGAAAACTACACACAGACTGACAAGCGCCTGAAGAAAACAAACTGCAATAACAAAAGAGAAAACAAATAATGAATAGTAGTGAGAACAGGAGTAGTGAGAAAGTGAGTTCATAGGCTGTGTTCAGTGATCAATTCTTTGCTGAAGTGAGTAAAGTTATCCATGTTGATGGTTCAAGGGTAATATTGTTCCTGAACCTGATGGTACGGGACCCAAAGCTCCTGCCCCACATTCCTGATGGGGGCAGTGAGAAAGGAGCATGGCCTGGGTGATGGGTGCTGCTTTTTTGTGGTAACACACTTTGCAGATGTGCTCAGTGGTTGGGTGGGCTTTACCGGCAATGGTCTGGGCTGTATCCAACTCTTCTTGGCAGCTTTTCCATTCTGGCCATTCCATACCTTTCTGGTAATTAATAGTAATTCATAATAGCTGCTAATTGCAATCTAATGATTTAATGATTGCAATTAGCAGTTTTGAGACATTTAAAGCTGAACAAGTGATATAAGTTGTGAAATAATCTTTGCTCACATTAGATTCATATTACCCCACTTTCAAATTGTTCGTGATCGTTCTTCGCCTAAGGTTAGTGCAAGTTGACTCTTGTGTAGTAATTTTTTTTTAAAAACTGATTCATTAACCTACACAAATTCTGAAAGGGTTGAATGTGATTTGCATGTAATAAAAGGAGAAGAGTCTGGACTTGTGGAACTTGTCTGTGGAGGTTGGTTGCAAGAGTTGACTTCCTCATTGCTTTCCAACCACAAACACACCCTTTACCAGTGCTGGGAAGTGTGTTGCAAGTTCTTGGTTGTGAAACAGTAATGTACAATAAAACTGATAAATGACTCTGAAGTCTGATGGTTTGATGGGTGCCACAGGGCTCGGTATTGGGACCACAGCTGTTTACGATTTACATCAACGATTTAGATGAAGGCATTGAGAATAACATCAAGTTTGCTGATGATACTAAGCTGGGTGGCAGTGTGACATGTGATGAGGATGTTAGGAGAATTCAGGGTGACTTGGATAGGCTGGGTGAGTGGGCAGATGACGTTTAATGTGAATAAGTGTGAGGTTATCCACTTTAGGAGTAAGAACAGGAAGGCAGATTATTACCTGAACGGTGTAGAGTTGGGTAAGGGAGAAATACAAAGAGATCTAGGAGTCCTTGTTCATCAGACACTGAAGGTGAATGAGCAAGTGCAGCAGGCAGTGAAGAAGGCTAATGAAATGTTGACCTTTATTACAAAGGGAATTGAGTACAAGAGCAAGGAAATCCTCTTGCATTTGTGCAGTGCCCAGGTGAGACCACACCTGGAGAATTGTGTACAGTTTTGGTCTCCAGGGTTAAGGAAGGACATCCTGGCTGTAGAGGAAGTGCAGCGTAAATTCACGAGGTTAATTCCTGGGATGTCCGGACTGTCTTCTGCAGAGAGGTTAGAGAGACTGGGCTTGTACATGCTGAAATTAAGGAGATTGAGAGGGGATCTGATTGAAACATAAGATTATTAAGGGATTGGACAAGATAGAGGCAGGAAATATGTTCCAGATGCTGGGAGAGTCCAGTACCAGAGGGCATGGTTTGAGAATAAGGGATAGGTCATTTAGGACAGAGTTAAGGAAAAACTTCTTCTCCCAGAGAGTTGTGGGGGTCTGGAATGCACTGCCTTGGAAGGCAGTGGAGGCCAGTTCTCTGGATGGTTTCAAGAAGGAGCTAGATGGGTATCTTATGGATAGGGGAATCAAGGGATATGGGGACAAGGCAGGAACCGGGTATTGATAGTAGATGATCAGCCATGATCTCAGAATGGCGGTGCAGGCTCGAAGGGCCGAATGGTCTGCTTCTGCACCTATTGTCTATTGAAATCATGAATTTGAACCAGGGCGTATGGGGTGTCTGGCTGGAGATGGATTTCTCTCCTGTGGATTTGGGGTCAAGAATGCCAGCGTCAGGCAAAATTTCTCACTTTTGAAGCAAACTGTATCCTACGTGTGGACATTTTGGTCAGATTGGAAATCAAGGATAAAAGCCATTTCTTTGCATGGCTATAACAAAGCTGCAACTACTGGTTCCAGGCCAAATACAGTGGTGTTGCAAGGAGGTTCAGTCCCTTGTTATTGGCTCTTGTTACATTTTCTTGTTTCTCATTGTTTTCTTGAGCTTGGTGTCTAAATAAACTTGAGATTAAATAACTGATGCTTATTAACTCTCCCTTTAGCTCCCTGTGATAATGGACAATTTAAAAAGGCTGCAGTTTCTCAAGAATTCAGCTTTTCAGCTGAAGGAGACATGCCCAGCAGTAGCAAGCTTCCTCTTGTAAGTAATGCATTTTTTTATTCACCTTCATTTCCAGCTACTGTTTTCCTGAAACTGATCCGTTTATTTTAATGTGGTGAAAAGTGCCTCCGCATCCAGCACATAATTCTGTGTATCTTCTGCCATCTCCAAAGGGATCCCACCACCAAGCACATCTTTCCCACCCAGCCCCCCACCCCCTTCTTGGGATCGCTCCCAACTGACTCCCTTGTCCATTTCTCCCTCTCCACTGATCTCCCTCCTAGCACTTATCCTTGCAGTGGAACAAGTGCTACACTTGGCCCTACATCACCTCCCTCACTACCATTCATGGCCCCAAACAGTCCTTCCAGGTGAGGCGATACTTCAGCTGTGAGTCTGTTGGGGTCATTTACTATATTTGGTGCTCCCAGTGTTGCCTCTTGTATATTGGTAAGACCTGACACAGATTAGGAGACTACTTCACCAAGCACCTAAGCTCTCCGCCAGAAAATGCAGGATCTCCCAGTGGCCACCCACTTTAACTCCACTTCCCAGTCCCATTCTGACATGTTAATCCATGGCCTCTTCTACTGTCATGGTGAAGCCACACTCAGGTTGGAGGAGCAACACCTTGTAATCCATCTGGGAGGCCTCCAACCTGATGGGCATGAACAGTGATTTCTCGAACTTCCAATAATGGCCCTCCTTGCCTGTCCAGCGCCTCTGTCTGGGGCTGTTCCCCCCCCCCCCGCCCTTTCTTTATTCCATGGCCTTCTGTCTTCATCTGTTAGATTCCCCCTTCTACAGCCCTTTATCTCTTTTACCAATCAACTCCCCAGCTCTTTATTTCACCCCTTTCCCCCCCCCCACCGCCCCCATCCTAGTTTCACCTATCACCTTGTGTTTCTCCCTCTCATCCCCTGATTGACTCTGACTCCCCATCATTTTTTCTCCAGACCTGCTTAAGGGTTTTGGCCCAAAACGTCGACTGTACTCTTTTCCCATAGGTGCTGCCTGGCCTGCTGATTTCCTCCAGCATTTTGTGTGTGTTGCGTAAACTAAATCTCAGCTATTTTAATGGTAGTTATTTAAAACCCAATGATAAAATAGTTTCTGGCAAAATCCTGATCATATAGGCAGGAGAATGGAAGCATTTTTTTTCCATTCGAGAGGAGAACTTCCATAACTCAAAGATATTGTTCACTGCACTGCTTAGGCACTTAACTGCAATCCATTTTAAACACCTTGCTTTTTTGTCAGAGACTGTGTTGAGGAATTTTTTTCTATCTGACCTGAAGGGGACTTTTGAGCATTACTGGGGCTTATGATTAAATTATCTCTGATTATTTAAGCTGATTTTCTCTTTTTGCTAAGATTAAACAATCTTGCCATTTGTTTGTTCTGGGTATTAAAGAAATTGAAACCTTCAATTGCCCCTGAAAAAAGAAACTTAATTCCGTTCCTATTCTCATTCATTATTCTTTTTCCTTTTGGCGTTGGGGTGAAATGAAAGCCTATGGTTATGTGAGATGCTGATCACATAACTTCTAAAATTACTATTTCCTTGAAGGGTAAGGAGGAATTTAATAGAATGATTGTAAATTACTGCTCATTTCTGTTCAGGTAAATTGCTCTTTTCATTTTATTTATTATATTTTGTATCAAAATGCTGAAACCTTGATTTCATCAAGGTTTTCTAAAGCAACTATTTTTAATCATGGAGTCTCTGAAGCAGATGGTCCTCAGATTTCTGTGAATTTGTTAGTATCTGTGTAATATTGCAACACACATTCTGTGGTTACGGTGCCTTTATTTTCACCTGGCTGGCTAACTGCGTCATCCCATGGTCTGCGCATGTGCTGTATGGACAGTGAATTCCAAAAAATGCCATTATTAGAAGTCACCAGGAGATGGTCAATGTGTGGAGAGGAACTTGGAGAAGGTGTCTCTATAGCAGAAGCTTCTGGTAGCATTACATTACATCTAGATTTCCTAGAGCATGTTAATATCTTGAGCTGTCTCAGGAGGATATAATTGATCGTCAGCTCTCTGTACATAATCAGAGAAGCCATAATACCAGAACAAAAATTCAATGCTTTAAGCCAAATACATTAATGTTTGCAATAAGCTTGTAAATCATGATTCAAAACTAAAAAAAAATACTACTTTACTGTACCAAACTCAAGTTGCAGTGTCTTTTGTAGAATTTTAAAAAAATCCAAATAGCCAAAGAAAGGATATAGTACAACATTCAGTAGTTTAAATATGGCAAAACATAAATCCAGTCCCTGTGAAATTGCCCTATTTTGTGCTGTTGGGACAGTTCAGCAGAGGCCCCACAGCTTGCTCTCTAATTCCAGTTACCAATTTAGACTTTTGACTTCTGGGCTTTCCTTGTTGGGGATGAAAATTGGTAAATTTTGTGGGTTGTTTTAAATTTTAACCCACATTTTTTTCCAAAATTGAGATTTGCATTTATTTAGTATACTTCATGACCTTGGATATCCCAAAATCAATTGCATTCTTGAATGTAGCTGCTGTTGTAATGTAGAGCAACACAGAAACCAATTCAAAATTACACAGCCAGCTACAAATAATCCATGAGCACACAGCCTACAGCTATAAGCCAAACAATGCATCAAGCTTGTAAGTCATACCCAACCTCTGCTGTCACAGTAGATTTGTGAGGGGCAAAAATAGAAATATCGTTTATTCGCCCACAGTGGTTGTGGAATTGTCTTAACAGATTGGAGGTGAAAATCTTTTCAAATTGGTCAGTGCTGTGTAAGAATGCTATAACATTTTTCTTTGAATACTAGTTATAGGGCCATGCAGTTATCAAACTACTCACTGGCTCTCCGGGGAAGTTGGTAGACATTAGAAAGTGTGATAATTTATTTACTTCTCAAATGTGCCCTAGGAACATAAGAAACAGGAGCAGGGGTCGGCCATCTGACCCATCAAGCCTGCTTCGCCATTCAGTAAGATCATGGCTGATCTGGCCATGGATTCATCTCCACTTATCTGCCTTTTCCCCATAACCCTCAATTTTCCTACTATGCAAAAATCTATCCAGCCTTGTCCTAAATATGTTTTCTGAGGTAGCCTCCACTGTTTCATTGGGTAGAGAATTCCACAAGCATAATCAGCATCTTAACATTCATGTTCACATTGAAGATGAAGTAGAAAATTGGATGCAAAAAAAAGTTTTTAAGTTCAGAGTAACTTTTATTATCAAAGTGCATATGTCACCATATACTATCCTGAGATTCATTTTCTTGTGGGCGTACTCAACAGATCTATAGAATAGTGACTATATAACAGGATCTCCTGCAGCCCACAGAACGTCACCAATGATCGCTGGCGCCACCTTATATAAAGGATTTCTAATTGAAGAAACCATCATGGCTATAAGATGCATTAGAAGGCCCATCGACTGAAGCAATATTGATTGTAACAGGTTAAGAGCATATTGTAGATCTCCAGATATTCCATGGGAGATTAATGAGCATATCAAGGGCAGTAATGAATTTCAATTAGCCTAATATTAAGTAGAAAATAGAGTGCAGAGTGTTTCTAAATTACATTCAGTAGAACCTTAGCTAGTATGCAGCAGGAGTAAAGGCAGGGTGGGTGCAATTCTGGAAATCAGCAAAAGAAGATGTATGGGTGGAGCGCAAGTGTCGTTATGAAATAAAATATAAAATATGGAAATCAAAGAGATGGCATGAATCCGAATCAAGTTTATTATCAACATTTCTGAGGATATATCCTGGGCCCCACATATCAATGCAGCTACAGAGGCTATATTTCATTTGGAGTTCAAAGAGAACTGGTATGTCACAAAGACGCTCATAAATTTCTACAGATGTACTATAACTGGCTGTATCACTTTCTGGTATGCAGAGGGGGGCTACTGCACAGGATTGAAATAGGCTGCAGAAATTGTAACTGGTGTCAGCTCCATCATGGGCACTAGCCTCCATAGTATCTGAGACATGCCTCAAAAAGGTGGCCTTCATCATTAAGGACCCCCATCACCCTGGACATGCCCTCTTCTCACTGCTACCAGCAAGGAAGAGACAGACAGATATACTTTATTGATCTTGAGGGAAATTGGGTTTCATTACAGTCGCACCAACCAAGATTGGTGTAGAAATATAGCAATGTAAAACCATAAATAATTAAATAATAAGTAAATTATTCCAAGTGGAAATAGTCCAGGACCAGCCTATTGGCTCAGGGTGTCTGACACTCCGAGGGAGGAGTTGTAAAGTTTGATGGCCACAGGCAGGAATGATTTCCTACAACGCTCAGTGTTGCATCTCGGTGGAATGAGTCTCTGGCTGAACGTACTCCTGTGCCTAACCAGTACATTATGTAGTGGATGGGAGTCATTGTCCAAGATGGCATGCAACTTGGACAGCGTCCTCTTTTCAGACACCACCATCAGAGAGTCCAGTTCCACCCCCACAACATCACTGGCCTTATGAATGAGTTTGTTGGTTCTGTTGGTGTCTGCTACCCTCAGCCTGCTGCCCCAGCACACAACAGCAAACATGATAGCACTGGCCACCACAGACTTGTAGAACATCCCCAGCTTCGTCTGGCAGATGTTAAAGGACCTCAGTCTCCTCAGGAAGTAGAGATGGCTCTGACCCTTCTTGTAGACAGCCAGTGTTCTTTGACCAGTCCAGTTTATTGTCAATTCATATCCCCAGGTATTTGTGATCCTCCACCATGTCTACACTGACTCTTTGGATGGAAACGGGTCACTGGTGCCTTAGCTCTCCTCAGGTCCACCACCAGCTCCTTAGTCTTTTTCACATGAAGCTGCAGATGATTCTGCTCGCACCATGTGACAAAGTTTCCCACAGTAGCCCTGTAGTCTGCCTCATCTTCCTTGCTGATGCATCCAACTATGGCAGAGTCATCAGAAAACTTCTGAAGATGGCAAGACCCTGTGCAGTAGTTGAAGTCCGAGGTGTAAGAACCTGAAGGCACTCACTCAATGATTCAGTAACAGCTTCTTGCCCTCTGCCATCTGATTTCTGAATGGACATTGAACCCATGAACACTATCTCACTACTTATTTTGCACTAATTTAATGTACCTTGATGTGGGTGTGGTGTGTGTATGTATATATCTTGAAGCTGTGACATCTGGACTGGGAGAATGGCTCCAACAAATCCCAGAAGCAACATCTGTGATCTTGGTCCAGAAGAGCGCAATTCAAGGACCGGCGATGATACTGCACTGGACTGTCAAGCTCCCAGGCCTCTGTAGAGGACGAGAGATTGAGGGAAAAATACACACGCGCACCACCCATAAGGGGTGAGGGGAAAAACTAAGTAGTGCAAAAGAGGAAAGGTGAGGTAATGTTTATGGATCATTTAGAAAACTGGTGGTGGAGGGGACAAAGCTGTTTCTTTATTGTGAGATGTGAATATTCAAGCTTCTGTCCCAGCAACACAGTCGTAGTAATGAGAAGAGGGCAGTTCCAGTTGATGAGGATTCCTTGTGAAGGATGCTGCTTTCTTTGAGGCACCATCTCTTGAAGATGTCCTCGATTCTGGAAGAGTTGTGCCTGTGATAGAGCTGGCTGAGTTGACAATCCTCTGCAACTGCTTTTAATGTATGAAATAACATTGGTACATACAATAAAATGCATAAGAAATCAAAATGAAATAAACTCAGTGACAGAAAGTAAACTGTAAGGGTCTTTTCATGACGAAGCCCACTAATGGTGTTCCTCAGAACTCACTGTAAGTTAGTGTTTTAGACAAATGTTCAAAGATACTTCTATGGTAACATTTGAAAGGTAATCCAAAAATTGATGATATAATTGAACAGGAATGTTTGACCGTATCCATTAAGAGTACTGCTGCTACTTGCTACTAGGTGCCCCGGAGATGTATACATTCAATACACTCAAAAACTTCTATAGTTGTATGGTGGAGAGCATTCTGACAGGCTGCATCACTGTCTGGTATGGAAGGGCTACTGCACAGGACCGAAAGAAGCTGCAGAAAGTTGTGTATCTAGTCAGCTCCATCTTGGGTACTAGCATACAAACTACTCAGTGAGCGGTGTCTCAGAAAAGCAGCATCCATTTTTTAGGACCTCCAGCACCCAGAGCATGTCTTTTTCTCACTGTTACCATCAGGTAGGAGATACAGAAGCCTGAAGGCACACAGTCAGCGATTCATGAACAGCTTCTTCCCCTCTGCCATCCAATTCCTAAATGGACGTTGAATCTTTGGACACTACCTCACTTTTTTAAAATATACAGTATTTCTGTTTTTGCAAGTTTTAAAAAATCTATTCAACATATGTAATTGATTTACTTGTTTATTGATTATTATTGTTGTTATTTTTTCTCTCTGCCAGATTATGTATTGCATTCAGCTGTTGCTGCTAAGTTAACAAATTTCACGTCACGTGATACTAAACCTGATTCTAATTCTGAAACCTGATTCTGATTGTCAGTGAGGAGGAAAACAAGTTTGGGAAGATAATTTGCTCATTTTGGGCAGTAAAGTGGAACTTCATCTGTGGAAGTACGAGACAATTCATTTGGGGAGGTTTAACAATGGTTGATTGTGTATTGTTGAAATGGATTGCATGGAAACTAAGAAGTGATCTTAATTGTTCCATTGTGCAAAACCACACATCCTTGCATAATCTGGTTTGGTAACATTGACGAAATATTTTTTAAAGTACTGGGGTAATTACTTTGTTCTTTGGAATAATTCCGGGAAATTCTTACATCCATTTGAGTGCCCAAGTACCCCAATGATATAGCTATAATTTTGTAGCCCTCCAATACTACACTAGTGTCAGTGCTAATTGTATTTAAATCCTTTGAAATAGGACTTGTCTGAATAAGGTAACTGTGAAATCAGGAGTACGTCCAGCCGAGGAACTGATGATATTGAGCACTTTCAATGATACCAGTTTTACCTTTTCCCTTTGTTTTCTTGTCAGCAAAGAAACCATTTTACCAGAGGTGTAACATTTGTATAAATTAGATCTTTGAATTTTAGTGATCTGTTCATGATCTGTTTTGCATAATTATCATAACACCATTTCTGTAAACTATCATTTTAAGATGTGTAATAATTGTAATCATATTTTTCACTTCTTTCCCTTCAGATGGACACACAGTTGTATTCCAGGTCAGTATAAAACAATATACCTACTACATTGCTTGGTTTCATGCAGTTTTTGAACCATTTTTTATTGATCCTTTGTTTATCCTCCAGATGGGAAAATTAAGTCCAGTGGAGTGTGTAAGCACTGCTTTCAGATCCTTCATCCTGAAAACCATCGAGTGCATCTGAAACCCAAAAAAAAGATAACGACACAGACAAGGAAGCTACTACAACATAAGGCAGCCAATTGGAAACTTACCCTCAAACAGCTACGGAAGCTATGGAAATATGAGAAGTCCCAAAACAAATTGGTGAGATCTGTGACAACTTTTCAGCCACTATATATCTAGTTTTGTTTTTCCCTTTTTGTTGTATATGGAGGTTCATCACGAGAGAGAGTTGGATCCCAGATGTTGGCAATTCTGAATTTGTACAGCTAAGTAAGTAAATTAGGACATGTAAAGATCTTGATTCAGGACTTTGTGCAAAATAGTTGTTGTATGGGTTAAATATCCTAAAATTGGATGTTTCTTGCAGTGAATTTAGTCCTCCTGTGGGATTGTATTAAACTTGAGCTTTATGGTGACAAGTGTCATTTCAGTTCATGTTGTTGACTTTTCTCATTTATGGAATACTTTTTCATTAGAAGGGTGGCTGTGTTGTTCTTGTCTTGGGTTCTACTACACTGATTATCTCTTTGAGAGGAATTACAGAGCTACAGTACCTGGGAGATGCCAGTCAAATGACAGAAAATGTTCATTCCATCAAAGCTCCTGTTTTTTTTGCAATATCTTGCAACTACTCGTGTTTGAAGTATGGAAGGATGAGGAAGGGGCTGATAGTTGGTCTATAGTTGGCCTGCTGGTGGAAACTGGTGCCAGCTGTGGGCTATTGCAGCCTTGAAGTGTGATTTCATTTCTTGACCACGTGTTATCTAAACTGGGGCCCAATCACTAATCGAACTTCAGTTCTATGATTTACTATGCAATGTACTAATTGGGTTCCTACAGATGTGCTTTAGAATGTGTGGGAATCAGGCTTAATATCATTCGCATATATTTGCGTACAATACATAAACATACCTATGAATTATATAAATATTTTAAAACTATGTTAAACAAGTAGTACAAAAAGAGCAAAAATAATAGTGTATAGCGTTCATAAGTTCATTTTTCATTCAGAAATCTGGTGGAGGAGAAGAAGCTGTTACTGAAACATTTTTTTTCAGACTACTGTACCTCCTCCTTGACGGTAGTAATGAAAAGAGGTCATCTCCTGGGTAATGGGGGTCCTTAATGATGAATGCCACCTTTTTGAGTCATCACCTTTTGAAGATGTCCTGAATGCTGGGGAGGCTAGTGCTCATGATGGAGCTGACTGAGTTTACAACTTTCTGCAGCTTTTTCTGATCCTGTGCTGTGGCAGCTCCATACCAGACTGTGATGTTCAATCAATTTGAGATTTGCTTCGGTGATGTATCAATTCTCCTCAAACTCAGAATGAAATATTAGCTGCTGTCACGCAGCCTTCAATTGCATCCATATGTTGGGCCCAGGATAGATCCTCAGAGATGTTGACACTCAGGATCTTAACTGCTCACCCTTTCCCCATCTGATGCCTTTGAGGACTAGTGTGTGTTCCCTCGATTTAGCCTTCCTGAAAATCCACAATCAACTCCTTAGCCTTGCTGGTGTTGAGTGCAAGGTGATTGTTGCAGCTCTATTCAAACAGCTGATCTATCTAGCTCCTTTGCACCTCCTCGTCATCATCTGAAATTCTGCCAACAGCAGTTGTGCCATTTCCCTAAATTTGTAGATAGCATTTGAGCTGTGCCTAGACACACAGTTGTGGATGTACAGAGAGTAAAGCAGTGGGCTGAGCATGTGTTGTTGATGGCCAGCAAGGAGGAGATATTATTTCCAATCTGTACTGACTGTGCTTTCCTGGTGGGGAAATCAAGGATCTGGTGGTTGCAGAGGCCTAGATTTTGGAGCTTGTTGATTAGTACAGAAGGTATGATTGCATTGGACACTGAGCTCTAATCCATAAATAGCAGTTTGACATGGGAACTATTATTATACAGGCGATCCAAGGCTGAGTGGAGAGCCAGTGAGATTGCATCCGCTGTAGACCTATTGTGGTGATCAGCAAATTGCAGCATTCCAGGTCCTTCCGTAGGCATGAGCTGATTCTTGCTATGACCAACCTCTCAGAGCAGTAGATGTGAGTGTCACTGTGCGATGGTCATTGAAGCAACTTGCCCTGGTCTTGACTATCGCTCTTTTGAAGCGGATGGAAACCTCCAACCTCAGCACAGAGAAGAAGCAAGTGAAAAAATGAGGGCATTTGGGGAAATGGTTGTGACATTCTTAGGAACACTTTCCCAGTTCTCTCACGAGTCCTTCTTTCAGTATCTTTGTTCTGTCTTCCCCATCACTCTGTAGATAACCTTTTTTAAGTTTCATAGTGTAATAGGGCTTTTGAGCAGCTCATTTGGAACAATATTTATATAATACAATTTTGTTTAAATCACTGCTATTGTAGATGTAAATATATAATAATGGCAGATAAATATATTTCAGAATCTGAATGCCCAGACAGTGATTGAAGCCAGTTTGTTGCAGCAGTTAAATGAGTTTTCTTAAGGTTGTTATAGCTGGGGGTGATGGTGGGGATAAGCTCCCACTCCCTATTAAATATTCCCAAAGCTGTGCCTCTCATAGTCCAGCTCCTAGCCTTCATGTGTAGCTTGGCTATTAAGCCCGGCAGAACAACTTGTACTGAGAGGAGAAAGGGCAAAGGTGGCTTACTGGCACCTTAAAACCAGTCACTTCAGGCAGATGAGGTTCAGTACGTCAGCCGTGGTTGGTAGCTCATCTTGGAGAAAGTAAGCTCTAATCTCAAGCCTCCTCTGCCTTGCGGCTATACCCACTCATGGGGAAGGCTTTGGTAGTAAACCATGAGGGGAAAAATCTGGAGCTGTAGTCCCTAAGGCTTGAGTTCAGTGCTTGCTGGTAACTCTTGTGATGCTGCTGGTGCCAAACTGTGTCAGTCTCTGCCATTCCTTTGGATTCATCGGCTGTGTGGAGAGGGGAGGCCTGCTACATGGACAACAGCTTGCTCTCCATATCGTGCTGTCCTGCGTGTCTCATAGCCAGCTGGGACGCAAGGTAAGTTTGCTGATCACTAGACTAGTTGCTCCATGCCATCTGGTAAAACGTTAAATGCATACCAAATGCCAGAGACCAAAGTACATTGGTGTACAAATTGATATACATGGTACCTCAGATTAGCAAAAGAACTGTTAAAGCAAGCATTGTCCTGGTGATGGCATAGGAAAACAAAGCTTCCCGGTTGTTCAATTTAAATATATACAAAATTGTTGACATGTAATCGGAAGACATGAAGACTGTGTATAGTGAGCCATATGAAAATAGTTAAAGTGTTATGAAGTTGTAGTTACAAGATTGACTGTATAAATTGGCTGGCTTTCCCTGGAACAGCAAAAGCTAAGGGTATTTGTTAACATTTAAGTGGAGCATTTTAAGAGTAGGACAAAGAACTGGCATGACAAAAGTAGACCATAAGATATAGGAGTAGAAGTGGGCCATTTGGCCCATGGAGTCAGCTCCATTCATGGGCTGGTCCAGTTCTTCCAGTCATCCCCATACAGTGATGCCCTTGCTAATTTATCTCTGCCTTAAGTACACCCAGTGACTTGGCCTCCGCAGCCGCTTGTGGCACAAATTCCTCTGACTTACGTAATTTCTTCACATCTCAGTTCTAAATGGACGTCCTTCAATCCTGAGTTGTGCCCTCTTGTCCTAGAATCCCCTACTATAGGAAATAACTTTGCTGTATCTAATCTGAATTGGAATGTTTCTATGAGATTCCCCCCCACCTCATTTTCTTGAACTCCAGGGAATACAGCCCAAGAGCTGCCAGATGTTCCTGATACGGTAACCCTTTCATTCCTGGAATCATTCTCGTGAATCTTCTCTGAACCCTCTCCAATGTCAATATATCCTTTCTAAAATAAGGAACCCAAAACTGCACATAATACTGCAAGTGTAGTCTCATGAGTGCCTTATAGAGCCGCAATATTACATCCCTGCTCTTATATTCAATACCTCTAGAAATGAATGCCAACATTGCATTCACCTTCTTCACAACCAACTTAACCTGAAGGTTAACCTTTTAGGGTACCTTGCACAAGGGCTCCCAAGTCCCTTTGCATCTCTGCATTTTGAATTCACTCCCCATCTAAATAATAATAATAACTACCTGTTTATTTCTTCCACCAAAGTGCATGAGCATACACTTTCCAACATTGTATTTCATTTGTCACTTCTTTGCCCATTCCTCTAAACTATCTAAGTCTCTCTGCAGACTCTGTTTCCTCAACACTACCTGCTCCTCCACTTATCTTTGTATCATTGGCACAAATCCATTAATACTGTAGACCAAATCATTGACATGCATTGTAAAAAGCAGTGGGCCCAACACCGACCCCTGTGGAACTCCACTGGTAACCGACAGCCAGCCAGAATACGATCCCTTTATTTCCACTGTTTTCTGCCAACCAGCCAGTGCTCCACCCTGCTAGTAATTTCCCTGTAATTCCATGGGCTGTTATCTTGCTAAGCAGCCTCATGTGCGAGACCTTGTCAAAGACCTTCTGAAAATCCAAGTACACCACATCTTTGTCTACCCTGCTTGTAAATTCCTCAAAGAATTGCAGAAGGTTTCCCAGACAGGATTTTCCTTTCAGGAAACCATGCTGACTTTGGCCTATCTTGTCATGTGCCTCCAGGTAGTCTGTAATTTCATCCCTAACAATCGATTCCAATAACTTCCCAACCAGTAGGCAGTGTTATAAGCAGTGTTGATGGCAGAAGCATCCAAGTGCAAAATTATGGCATGAATGTCAAGGCAGACAAATTTGATGTCATCCACTTTGAATCTAAGGGGAAACATTAGAGTACTTTATATCTGGTGAAGCCCAAGGTGTGGTGGGAGTTCTGTTGTCTTGGGTTTCAAGCAGAGAATGAAATGCAAAGAAAATCAGAAAGAATGGTTAAATGCTGGCCTCCAGTTGGAGAATTAATACTGTTTAACTGAGGTCCAAGTTCAATATTATATAAAGTACTTTAAGCACTAGAATCTGTTTATCAATGATAAATAGGAATAAATTGTCAATTTACTAGAATAATATCTGGTTTCTAAATATAAACTGAGGGACAATTACACAAACAAAGTTTGTATTCCCTGGAACCTGGGTGAGAACCGATTAGATTCGATTAGTTTAAGGAACTGATTCAGTGGATGGAAGAAGGTACATCTGATGATTCAGGAACCTTGGGCAGTGGTTTGTTGCTCATCAAAATTTAGAGTTAATGAAACTAAATAACAAGGGTATGTGGGCGTCAAAAAGATAACAGCGAGCCCTTGAAATTTTCTGTTGCAAACAAATATGAATAGCTTTTCCTTTAAAACAATTACTTTAATATTAAATCACTTTACGTCAAATACGTTCACAGGTCACAGGATTCAAAATCCTATGTTTTGATGAAAAGCAACAGCTAATATTTGTCCCCTGCTATGAAAAATATAATTCTCATCTGATTGTGATAGAACAGAGAAGACCAATAACATTGAAGCAAGGTATCTAGATGTCCAAACGTTTATTCTGGAGTGCAATAATTGAGCTCTGTAGTGGGGATTTTTGAAAGACAACAATTGCTGAATGTTTTGGGACATAACCCTCTTAACAATGCATTTATGGTAGTCCTGGTATTAACTAAATTTAAATATGTAAATATATGCCAGTAGTGCTTTAGAACTGATGCCATTTATTATCAGATTTACATTATTTTCATCCTTTATAATCTCAAAATAATTTGGTATTTTTGTGTATTCCAATTGCTACAAGATAGGTAATCTACCCAACTCCATGGCCACATCCCACGCAAATTTGTTTGGATTTGAAGATTGTGCCACAAATCTAAATGGTCTTTGAGCATTGAAGAGCTTGGAATACTTCTTGCAATTTGGTCAGGGTCAACCATGGATGTTGTGTCCCAGCAGTCTAGTTGATACACAAGCAAGGGCGGTGAAATATGGAGAGCAAGCTGTTGCCCCTCTCCATGTAGTTGAAGGAATGGTAGAGACCGATGTAGATTGGCACCTGAGGTGTGACAGGAGTTGCCAGCCAGCATTAAATTCAACAAAGGGCTGTTTTAGGAATTCCAAATGCAGATTTTTTCCTTGGGATTCACTCCTGAAGCCCTCCCCTTGCATGGGTATAGCTGCAAGGCATTGGAGGGTTGAGATAATAGTTAATAGACAATAGGTGCAGAAGTAGACCATTCGGCCCCTCGAGTCTGCACCGTCATTCTGAGATCATGGCTGATCATTCACTATCAATACCCAGTCCCTGCCTTGTCCCCATATCCCTTGATTCCCCTATCCATCAGATATCTATCTAGCTCCTTCTTGAAAGCATCCAGAGAATTGGCCTCCACCGTCTTCCGAGGCAGTGCATTCCACACCTCCACAACTCTCTGGGAGAAGAAGCTCTTCCTCAACTCTGTTTTAAATAACTGACCTCTTATTCTCAATCCATGCCCTCTGGTACTGGACTCTCACAACATCTGGAACATATTTCCTGCCTCAATCCTATCAAATCCTTTAATTATCTTAAACGTTTCAATCAGATCCCCTCTCAATCTCCTCAATTCCAGTGTGTACAAGCCCAATCTCTCCAATCTCTCTGCATAAGACAGCCCTGCCATCCCAGGAATCAACCTAGTGAATCTACGCTGCACTTCCTCAATTGCCAGAATGTCCTTCCTTAAACCTGGAGACCAAAACTGTACACAATATTCCAGGTGTGGTCTCACCAGGGCCCTGTACAAATGCAAAAGGACATCCTTGCTCTTGTACTCAATTCCCCTTGTAACAAAGGCCAACATTCCACTTGCCCTCTTCACTGCCTGTTGCACTTGCTCATTCACCTTCATTGACTGGTGAACTAGGACTCCTAGGTCTCTTTGCATTTCTCCCTTACCTAACTCTACACCATTCAGACAATACTCTGCCCTCTTGTTCCTGCTTCCAAAGTGGATAACTTCACATTTATTCACATTGAATGACATCTGCCAAGTATCTGCCCACTCACCCAGCCTATCCAAGTCTCCCTGTATTCTCCAAACGTCCTCTTCGCATGTCACACTGCCACCCAGTTTAGTATCGTCAGCAAACTTGCTGATATAGTTTCCAATGCCCTCATCTAAATTGTTGACATAAATCGTAAAGAGCTGTGGTCCCAGTACAGAGCCCTGTGGTACCCCACTAGTCACCTCCAGCCAGTCCGAGAAACACCCATTCACTGCTACCCTTTGCTTTCTATCTTCCAACCAGTTTTCTATCCATGTTGAAACCCTGCCCCTAATGCCATGAGCTCTGATTTTACTCACCAATCTCCTATGTGGCACCTTATCGAATGCCTTCTGAAAATCTAGGTACACAACATCCACTGGCTTACCCTCGTCTAACATCCTTGTTACACCCTCAAAAACTCCAACAGATTAGGCAAGCATGATTTGCCCTTGGTAAATCCATGCTGGCTCGGCCTAATCCTATTTCTGCCATCAAGATGTGCCACTATTTCGTCCTTAATAATGGACTCAAGCATCTTCCCCACGACTGACGTTAGGCTAACAGGGCGATAGTTCTCCGTTTTCTCCTTCCCTCCCTTCTTGAAAAGTGGGATAACATTAGCCACTCTCCAACCTTCAGGAACCAATCCTGAATCTAAGGAACATTAAAAAATGATTACCAATGCATCTGCAATTTCCTGAGCCACCTCTATTAGAACCCTCAGATGCAGACCATCTGGACCCGGAGATTTATTAGCCTTCAGTCCTACCAGTCTACTCATCACAGTTTCTTTCCTAATGTCAATCTGTCTGATATCAGATCAGAGCATTTCTTCTAGATGAACTGCCAGCGATGGCCTTTGAGCCCCATCTGTCCGAAGTGACTTTTCTAAGGCACAGTGATTTGCCTTTCCTATCAGTAGAAACAGTTCCGTTGTGCTTAATAGCTAAGCCACACATGAAGGCCAGGAGCTAGACTTGGTTGTCAGACGGACATATGTGTCGGGGAGCACTTCGGGGCCAGTGATCACAGTACCATTAGTTTCAAGATAATTATGGAGAAGGTTAGGACTGGACCCAAGGTTGAGATTTTTGATTGGAGAAAGGCTAACTTTGAGGAGATGCGAAAGGATTTAGAAGGAGTGGATTGGGACAATTTGTTTTATGGGAAGGATGTAATAGAGAAATGGAGGTCATTTAAAGGTGAAATTTTGAGGGTACAGAATCTTTATGTTCCTGTTAGGTTGAAAGGAAAGGTTAAAAGTTTGAGAGCGCTGTGGTTTTCAAGGGATATTGGAAACTTGGTTTGGGAAAAGAGGGAGATCTATAATAAATATAGGCAGCATGGAGTAAATGAGGTGCTCGAGGAATACAGGTGCCTGTAAAAAGAATCTTAAAGAAATTAGAAAAGCTAAAAGAAGATACGAGGTTGCTTTGGCAAGTAAGGTAAAAATAAATCCGGAGGGTTTCTACAGTTATACTAATAGCAAAAGGATAGTGAGGGATAAAATTGGTCCCTTAGAGAATCAGAATGGACAGCTATGTGTGGAACCAAAAGAGATGCGGGAGATTTTGAACCATTTCTTTTCTTCGGTATTCACTAAGGAGAAGGATATTGAATTGTGTAAGGTAAGGGAAACAAGTAGGGAAGTTATGTAAACTGTGACAATTAAAGAGGAGGAAGTACTGGCACTTGTCGTGGTTTCTCGTGCCCCACAAATGACTAGGAGACGCAGAAGATTCTTCAAGAAGGGTTAAACTTTAATTTTAACAAAGCTGAGACAGTCATTGAACTAGTCGCTGATTGCCCACCGATCCTTGGACATAGCATGTTTTATAGCAATCTCCTGGTTTAGTTGCATTAGCATATGCAATCGGTCTATAGTTGTGTACTGCACGTACATCCGCCACTATTGTTTCTACCCATTGACTTAATCATGTTCTAATCTACATCTCTTAGCTACCTTTCATTAACACACCATTGTCTTCTACATTCTTACTATTTCATTCTCCTACTAAATTGGGTACATGCATAGCAAATGGCAAACTCAGATTACATAATTTACATCTCTTAACTTTCTCTTATTAAGACAACATTGTCTTCTACATTCTTAGGATTTCGTGACAATCATGTTCTAATCTACATCTCTTAGCTACCTTTCATTAACACACCATTGTCTTCTACATTCTTAGGATTTCATTCTCTAGCAAATAGCAAGTTGCAACTTTTATACTCCAATACACTTTTAAGGAATATAAAAGTGGATAAATCTCCGGTCCTGACAGGATATTCCCTAGGACCTTGAGGGAAGTTGGTGTAGAAATAACAGGGGCTCTGACAGAAATATTCAAATGTCATTAGAAATGGGGATGGTGCTGGGGGATTGGCGTATTGCTCATGTGGTTCCATTGTTTAAAAAAGGTTATAAGAGTAAACCTAGCAATTACAGGCCTGTCAGTTTGACATCAGTGGTGGGTAAATTAATAGTAAGTATTTCTAGAGATGGTATATATAATTATCTGGATAGACAGGGTCTGATTAGGAATAATCAGCATAGATTTGTGCGTGGAAGGTCATGTTTGACAAATCTTACTGAATTTTTTGAAGAGGTTTCGAGGAAAGTTGACGAGGGTAAAGCAGTGGATGTTGTCTATATGGACTTCAGTAAGGCCTTTGACAAGGTTCCGCATGGAAGGTTAGTTAGGAAGGTTCAATCGTTAGGTATTAATATTGAAGTAGTAAAATGGATTCAACGGTGGCTAGGTGGGAATTGCCAGAGAGTACTGGTGGATAACTGTTTGTCAGCTTGGAGGCCGGTGACTAGTGGTGTGCCTCAGGGATCTGTATTGGGTCCAATGTTGTTTGTCATATACATTAATGATCTGGATGATGGTGTGGTAAATTGGATTAGTAAGTATGCAGATGATACTAAGGTACGTGGCATTGTGGATAATGAAGTAGGTTTTCAAAGTTTGCAGAGAGATTTAGGCCAGTTAGAAGAGTGGGCTGAATGATGGCAGATGGCGTTTAATGCTGATAAGTGTGAGGTGCTACATATTGAAGAATGCAGTAGAACAGAGTGATCTAAGAATAATGGTGCATCGTTCCTTGAAGGTGGAATCTTATGTGGATAGGGTGGTGAAGAAAGCTTTTTGTACGTTGGCCTTTATAAATCAGAGCATTGAGTATAGGAGTTGGGATGTAATGTTAAAATTACATGGTAAGGCCGAATTTGGAGTATTGTGTACAGTTCTGGTCACCGAATTATAGGAAAGATATCAACAAAATAAAGAGTACAGAGAAGATTTACTAGAATGTTACCTGGGTTTCAGCAACTAAGTTACAGGGAAAGACTGAACAAGTTAGGTCTTTTTTCTTTGGAGTGTAGAAGGTTGAGGGGGAACTTGATAGAGGTATTTAAAATAATGAAGGGGATAGATCAAGTTGACGTGGATAGGCTTTTTCCATTGAGAGTAGGTGAGATTCAAACAAGAGGACATGAGTTGAGAGTTAGGGGGCAAAAGTTTAAGGGTAACACGAGGGGGAATTTCTTTACTCAGAGTGGTAGCTGTGTGGAATGAGCTTCTAGTAGAAGTGGTAGAGGCAGGTTCAGTATTGTCATTTAAAGTAAAATTGGATAGGTATATGGACAGGAAAGGAATGAAGCATTATGGGCTGAGTGCAGGCCAGTGGGACAAGGTGAGTGTAAGCGCTGGCACAGACTAGGAGGGCCGAAATGGCCTGTTTCCATGCTGTAATTGTTATATAGTTATATGGTTAAGTTGTTTGAGACACTGGCCATTTGGAGGGTTTAATGGGTAGTTGGAGCTTATTCCCCCCCTACCACCCCCAGTTATAAGAACCTTAAGGACCATTCTTACCAAAAAGAACTGAGATTTTCTAGGAGATTGATTTTGGTTGACATTTCCAACATCTTCAGTTTTTTTTAAATTTTCACTTCTTAAAGAAAATAGAGATTGAAGGTAAGTGGTTATAATTTTATCTTTGAATTTTTGTGAAGATTATGTACCTTAACTATTTTCAGTTAAAAGATCAGATTTGCCTTCCACTTGGTAGGCATCTTCAACTCTCAAAATGTGATGGTTAAACTTCAGATTTTGCTTGCTCTGCCTTAACATCATCGAGGAATGAATTTTGATGTTGTTAATTGGTAAAGTAAGTCAACGATGCTACTTGGAATTTCTGAGCAGCTTGTAATCTGGAGTGGTCTGCTATAAAATAACTTCTTTTTTTTAGTATTTAACTGTCACACAGTTCTTGGGTTCTTTTTTATATTGTACTCAACTGAGGAGGTGATTCAATACCATAACCCCTCTTAAGAATTGCTTTCAGGTAGCGCTAATTAAAGTCATTGATATCTTTCTATTTGTTTTCCCTCTTAATCTAAAATTGCTGTATGTTGTGCTGGCCAAAATCAGAAGCATAATTAATGGAAGTGCATTTACTGCCAAAGTCAGACTGAATCAGACTAGACTAATCAGATAAAATTTGACATGTAAATATAATTTGCTAAGGCAGTGCACTCAACTGTACTGAAACTGTAAGGTTACATTTGTAAACATTAATTTCATTGACAGTTCTTAATGAATTTTGCTCAGCGTGAGAGTTGTTTGCTCAGTAAATTGATTTTTATTCCTGATTTAAGTTGTAAGTTGCTCCCCCTAAATGCAGCCAAGATATTTTATTTTAAGGTTCTATTAAATACACTGACAACTTTGAAAGAAAATGTTGTGTTGAAATTGTGCATCTGTAGCCATCATGCATGTGATTCAGACTGTCAGACCTCATTACCATTGTTAACCTTCACACTTATTAAGCACATTTTTATTCATGCATGAGGTGAGGATGGCCATTTAATGGCCATCCCTAATTGATCTTTAACTAAAAAGCTAATGCTTCAGATTCTTTGTTTTATGGGGTTGGTTATTTCAGGATTTTGAAATAGCAGTCATTTAAAATAAAAGTGTACTTCATGCCAGAATGCTGCATGATTTGGAAAGCTTCTTGCTGTTTTTATTCTTCTTGCCAGTAGAGATAATGGGTTTAGAAATTGCTGAAGAAGCCTGGTTTCTGCAGTTCATTTTGTAGATGTAGTATGGTGTCCTATTCAGATTCAGTTTATTGTCATTTATAAACTACAAATACAATGCAGTTAAAAAATGAGACAACGTTCTCTGGAATGATATCACGAAAAAGCACAAAACAGACCACACAAGAAAATCCACATTACGTTTGGTAATCCCCAATCCAGAGTCTGGAGAGGCTGCTGTGTATCGATATCGCGTTACCATCTTAGCATGTTCCGGAAAGGAACTACAAACCCATCAGACAAACCTAAAGCTACAAGACCTACACAAAACCATATAGTTATATATAGTTATAGTTAACACATAGTTTCAACAGTGCAAAGCAATACCATAATCTGATAAAGAGCAGAGTTTAAAGAGTTAAAGAGTTTAAAAGAAAGTCTCAAAGTCCCGACAGCCCATCATCTCATGCAGATTGTAGAAGGAAGAAAAACTCTTCCTGCCATGAATCTCCAGCGCTGCAGCTTGCCGATACAGCACTTTGAGAGAGAGCCCTGACCACAGCCAACTCCGAGTCCGTCCGAAAACTTCGAGCCTCCGACCAGCCCTCCGACACCGAGCATCATCTCTGCCAAGCGCTTCAACCCCGGCACCGGCCACTAAGCAACAGGCAAAGCCAAGGATTCGGGGTCTTCCTCCCGGAGATTTTTCCAATCGCACAGCAGCAGTGGCAGCAAAACAGGCATGTCAGAAGTTTCACCAGATGTTCCTCCGTGCTTCACATGTCCGTCTTCATCAAATCAGGATAGTACACGGCTCTCTACTTGACAGATTACAGATATTCATTCCAAAGTGGCCGCAACAAGCTGGAACTCCAAAGCAACACACACAAAATACTGGAGGAACTCAGCAGGACAGGCAGCATCTACAGAAATGAATAGTCAATGTTTTTGGTAGAGACCCTTCTTCAGGACTGACAAGGAAGGGGGAAGATGCCAGAATAAAAAGGTTAGTGGAAGGAGAGCAGTCTAGCTGGAAGGTGATAGGTGAAGCCAGGTGTGTGGGAAAGGTCAAGGGCTGGAGAAGAAGGAATCTGATAGGAGAGAAGAATGGACAGTAGGAGAAAGGGAAAGAGGAGGGGACCGGGGGGGAAATAAAAGATCTGAGTGGAGAATAGAGGAGGGGAGGTAGAATTTGTTTACTGGGAGGTGAAATCAATGTTCATGCCATCAGGTTGGAAGGTACCCAGATAGAATATAAATTGTTGCTCCACCCCCTTGAGTGTGGCCTCATCTTGGCACATGTCAGAATGGGAAATGGGAATCTGAATTAAAATGTTTGGTTACCGGGAAGTCCCACTTGCGGCAAATGGAGCAGAGGTACTTGAAGAAGGTCTGTCGTAAATTGCCCACCTTTTTATTCTGGCACTTTCCCTCTGCCTCCTCACTCTTGAAGAAACGTTTTGGCCTGAAATGTCAACTGTTTACTCATTTTCGTAGATGTTACCTGACCTGCATTCCCCCAGTATGGAAGCAACATACTTGGTCACTTTGTCTTATAACAACAAAAGATAAATCAAAGAATATTGAAATACTTGGAGTGACTTGATTTTCTCTGTAATTGGGGGTGGGGGGGGGGGAAATAAGGGCGTCTATATGTATAAAAATAGTTTAGTTCATATGGGTGCCCTGATTTCCCCTGTAATCTTTAGTCCTGTCAAAAAAATCAAAGGAAAATGGCTTTTTGACTAAATCTT
Source organism: Hypanus sabinus (assembly GCF_030144855.1). NCBI lineage: Eukaryota > Metazoa > Chordata > Chondrichthyes > Myliobatiformes > Dasyatidae > Hypanus > Hypanus sabinus. Next base: position 56,401,153 of record NC_082725.1, on the reverse strand, counting down.
CAGAGGACATGAATGTAGTTGGGTGACCTGATTTGAGTATTAGAAGCTTGCTAACATTTTGCTCTTGAGGTCCACAAAAGAATAACTACCTGGTTCAGTAAGTTTGGTACACATCCAGCCATAACATGTTGTTGATTTTTCATAGCACTTGAGCATAGTTTGCTTTTTTTTAGTAGTGCACTACAGTGAGCAACAAACAATATGCTGGAAAGTCACCTGGTCAGACAGCATCTCTGGAGGGAAACATGTTTTTTGGTCCGCCAGGTCCCTCCAGCATTTTGTTTGTTACTCCAGATTTCTGCATCTGCAGCTTTTTAGTATTGTTGTCATGGATTAACTGGGCTCTGAAAACTTGCACTCATTCCTCATTCATACTTTATTTTACTTGTGCACAAGGAGAACGACAGGGAACTTGTTACCACAATGTTCTGAGGTCTGAACAGAGAAAATGCTGTTTTTATACATACTTGACTAGCAGTTAATGGATTTTGGTTAAGTGGTAAATTGTGTATGTTTGAATTCTTTACTTGCAAGATTAATCACCATTCAAAATGCACCTGTGGGGTCAATAGAAACTACAAGCTCATTACTAATAATTTGAAGTTAAAAGTAATTTTCCTTTATTTGGTGGTGTGTTCCTTGAATTGCTTATCTGATCTCTGTAAGGGATCTTTAGCAGCCCCCTGCTGAGTGAAGAGAAGTTTTCCTGGGCTGTCTGCACTCTATCTGCAATCTACCCTAGCCTGGACATCGTGTTAACTCTTGCCTTGCTGCAACGTCCACAATAATGATTTTTTATTGTTACATGCACCAAGATCAATTAGAAGAAACTTGTTTTGCATACTGTTTATTCAAATTAAATCACTACACAGTTTATTGAGCCAGAATAAAGTGTAAAAGCTGCCGATTAAGTGCAGGATCAGAAAGGAGAAAGTGAATTCCAGAGTTAATCTTATTATTCAAAAGGTCCATTCCAGACTTTGTCTCTACATTAGACCCTTTGCAAGTTGAGATAAATGATCTGATCTGTTTATCCTAATATAGGTTAGGGACGAAAGTTAATAAGGCCAGCAATGGAACTCCTAAAATACTATTTTTGGAGCTTTTGTATCTGCTTCATTTAGAAGATGGAAGCTTGCACATTCAAGACTTGAATGGCACTGAATATACAACCTAGTGACTTGAAGCAATATTACTGCCAGTTGGTTGCCAGCTTAATGGAGATGCTAGGTGGTCATTAGATTTTTTTTTCACACTGAGCTCCCTTATTTGTAAACATTTATTTGCTCATTTTACTTGCTTGCATTCACTCTATCTATACCCATCATAATTTTATACACCTCTGTCAAAGGTATATAAAATTATGATGGGTATAGATAGAGTGAATTCAAGCAGGCTTTTTCCATTGAGGCTTGGGGGAAAAAAAACAGAGGACATGGGTTAAGGGTGAAGGGGGAAAAGTTTAAAGGGAACATTGAGGGGCTTCTTCATTCAGAGTAGTGGGAGTGTGGAATGAGCTGGCAGTTGAAGTGGTGAATGCGGGCTCACTTTTAATATTTAAGAAAAACTTGGACAGGTACATGGATGAGAGGGGTATGGAGGGATGTGGTCTAGGTGCAGGTCAGTGGGACTAGGCAGAAAAATGGCTCGGCATAGCCAAGAAGGGTCAAAAGGTCTGTTTCTGTGCTATAATGTTCTGTGGTAAAAGATGGCTGGTGGTCTTCTGAATTCAGGAGAACAAAGGAGTAATGCTTTTGATTCAGCGTTGAAGTATGTGATGCTGGAAAGCTAGGAGAAGTGGAGATCTGAAAGGGCGTACAAAGATCACGTGTAAAAGTTTTAAGAGTTAGGATTTATAACTAGTCCTAGGATACAATGGGGAGAAGGTTGTTCTATTACTGCCCTTAGGACAGTCTGAAATGATGCATGTAGTTTTCAGCTACATACCTTGGAAAGGAAATAGTGGCCTGAATAGGATGCAGCACAGTTTCACAAGAATGTTAATAGGGCCACAAACTTTAGACTTTGACAGATTAGGTGAACCACATTTGTATTTGGAGGAATATAGAAACAATGATTTGATGGAATATTAGGGTTTTTAGTATTGATAGTGAATGGGAACAGTGGTGAAGGTGTCATTGATGGCAAGATGTGGCCTTGAAATTGCCTGGTCTTTTCAGGGTAAAATGGGAACTGATTCTCATGTAAAGTCTGATGGGAGAGTGGAAAGTGACTCAAAAAGATGATAGCACAGTTTTAATGCTGGTTAAGTAGATAGCACAAAGAGCAAAAGATTGATATCCACAAAATGCCGGAGGAACACAGCAAGTCAGACAACATCTATGGAAATGAATAAGCAGTCAGTGTTTCAAGGTGAGGTACTCCTTCGGTACTAGAAAAGAAGGGGGAAGGCACCGGAATAAAATGGTGGGGGGTGTAATGTTGGGGTCCCTTATTGTGTCTGATGCTCCCAATGCAGCCTCATCATTGGAGAGATCTGACATAAATTGGGGGACTGTTTTGTTAAGTACCTCTGCTCCATCTGCCAAACCTAGTGGCCAACCATTTTAATTCATAGCCCCATTCCCATTCTGACATGTCGGTCCATGGTGTTTTTTTGTCAGGGAGAGGCCACACTCAGGGTGGAGGAGCAACACCTTATTCTCTCTAGGTAGTCTCCAGCCTGATGGCTTCAACATCAGCTTCTCCTTCCCTTTTCTTTTGTCTCCCCATTTTGCCTGCTACCTCTTCTCTTCACCTGCCTACCCCTCCTGATGGTGCCTCTCCTTCTCCCCCTCTCAAATGGTTCTGTACGTGTGTGTGACTCTCCCCCTCTGTGTTTCTGCCCTCCACCTTTTGCAGAATCCCTTGTGCTTAAAGTTTGATATCTGACAAGTATGGAAAGTGAATGTTTAATCCCATCATAAGATATAGTGTTGCTTTGTAAATTCGAATTTAACCTTGGTTTTGCTTGGCGTTTGTTCTGGATTCAAAAACTCAGATTAGTAGGTGACAGAGTTAATTTGGTTGTCATCCGGTAAATGCAGTGTGGATGAGGTATTGCTGTGCATCTCCATGTCAGCATTGCTAGAAGCACTGTTCTTATCGAGACAAAATCCTACCTTCACTATTATGGTGTCACAGAATTAGAATGCAGGGAAACGGGCTGCTTGGCCCAGTTTGTCCATGCCAACCAAACTGTCTACCTGAGCTCGTCCTGCTTCTCTATTCTTTGACTCGTATATCTCCAAATCTTTCCTATCCATTGTAAATTGGGTTTCTTTGTTTTTGTGGCTGCCTGTAAGGAGACAAATCTCAAGGTTGTATATCACATACTTACTTTGATAATAAAAGTACTTGAACTTTAATGCTAGAGAAATGACCAGATTTAGAATTTAATTAAATCTTACATCTATCCCACAACGTGAAGGAGTAAAAATCTTTGTGTTATGACCCACTTGCAATGTACAGACATGTGAATTTAGAAGTCTAATGGCTTGTAGAAAGAAGCTGTCCCGTAGCCTGTTGGTGCTGGCTGCAGTAGCGTTATCAGACGGAAGCAGCTGAAATGGTTTATGGTTGGGGTGACTGGTGCCCCCGATAATCTTCCAGGCCTCTTTTATGCACCTCCTGCTATAAATGACCTCAATGGAGGGAAGTTCACATCCACAGATGCGCTGGGCTGTCCCTACCACCCTCTGCAGTGCCCAGCGATCAAGGTTGGTGCAGTTCCTGTACCAGGCGGTGATACAGCCAGTCAGGATGCTCTGAATGGTGCCCTGTAGAAGGTCTTGAGGATTTGGGGGCCCATGCCGAACTTCAGTTGCCTGAGGTAGAATTGAAATTGAAACTCAGGAGTCCTCCACTATCCTTTTGGTGGACTGTAATGAAACCAATAGAAAGAGGAGGCTCTAAAAGCAGCTCTGTCCTCTGTGGCCAAGCATGAGTATGAAGTCGAGGTTGAAACATATGTAGTAACATTCAACCAGCAGGTCTGAGTGGATGATCCATCTCTCAATGAGATCCTCACCATCACAACAGCCACAATGCAGTCATCTGATTTACTTCATCTACTATTGTCGTGGTTTCTCGTGCCCCAGAAATGACCAAGAGAAGCAGAAGATTCTTCAAGAAGGGTTAAACTTTAATTTGCAAATCAAAGCTGAGACAGTCATTGAGCTAGTCGCTGATTGCCCACCGATCCTTTGGACACAGCATTTTTTATAGCAATCTCCTGGTCCAGTTTCACATGTACCACACGTATGTCCCATTGACTTAATCATGTTCTAATCTACATCTCTTAGCTGCCTCTCATTAATACACCATTGTCTTCTACATTCTTAAGATTTCGTTCTCCTACTAAATTGGGTACATGCATAGCAAATAGCAATCTCAGAACTGAGCAAAATAATAGCAAACTCAGAACTGACCAATGTTCTAATCTACATCTCTTTAGCTACCTCTCATTAACACACCATTGTCTTCTACATTCCTAGGATTTCATTTTGGTTACATGCACATAGCAAACTGACTACATAGTTTTGGTTACACAGCAAATAATGTATACTCCATAATATTTTTATACTCCAATACTATCAAGGAACAGCTGACAACACAATAAGCTGGTATAATTAGAACACCAGCCATCTGCCCAAAATATGTTAAGTTGTCCAACTATAATGTATCCTCTATACGTTATGTAACTATAATATATCCCCTATAATCTCTCCCTCTCCCAGTGTAGAGTGCCCTCCTGCCTTAAAGCATCCACCATTGTTCTGGTAACTAAAGAGACTAAGGTAACATGTCTGAACAACTGGCGTCCTGTCACACTCAGCTCAATAAGCAAATTGAGGCTGGTCGAGGACTACATCTTCTGCAAGCTACCACCCACATTGGACCCCCTACAATTCGCCTACTGACACAGCTGATTGATGAATGACACTATGTCCTTGCATATCTGAAGAAGAGGAATGCTTATGTGAGAATGCTGTTCTTGGACTACAGTTCAGCATTTAACACGATTTAACGACTAGAAGCTCTGAAACCACAGCCTTCACCCTGCCTTGTGTAGCTGGATCCTGGACTTCCTGTCAGATCGCCAGCAGGTAGTAAGAGTGAACTCCCTCACCTCTGCCCCTCTGACTCTAAACACAGCTGCTCCTCAGGGTTATGTACTAGGTCCCCTTCTTTAATCTCTGTGTATCTGTGACTGGCGCCACCCACAGCTCCAACCTGCTAATTAAATTTGCTGGTGACACTATCCTGATTGGCTAATCTCAAATAATAATGAGGCAGCCTACAGAGAATTCATTACCCTGACCCAGTGGTGTCAAGCAAACAACTTCTCTCTCTATGTCACAAAAACAAAGGAGCTGGTTGTGGGACCACAGGAGGAATGAAGGCAGGCTCACCCCTATTGTCCTCAGTAGATCTGGGGTTGAGAGGGTGAACAGCTTTAAGTTCCTTGGCATAAAAATCATCAAGGATTTCACGTGATCTGTACATATCGGCTGTGTGGTGAAAAAGGCACAACAGCGCCTCTTTCACTTCAGGCGGTTGAAGAAGTTTGGTACAGGCCCCCAAATTCTAAGAACTTTCTATAGGGGCACAATTGAGAGCATCCTAACTGGCTGCATCATTGCCTGGTATGGGAACTGTACTTCCCTGAATCACGGGACTGCAGAAAATGGTGTGGACAGCCCAGTGCATCTGTAGATGTGAACTTCCCACTATTCAGGACATTTACAAAGACAGGTATGCAGAAAGGGCCCAAAGGATCATCGGGGACCCAAGTCAGCCCAACCACAAACTTGTAGTTGCTACCATCTGGGAAATGGTACCATAGCATAAAAGCCAGGACCAACAGGTTCTGGGACAGCTTCTTCCACCAGGCCATCAGACTGCTTAATTCATGCTGATGCAACTGTCTTCTATGTTATATTGACTATCCTGTTGTACGTTGTGGCGACACATTTCCTAGCGTATCCGAACTGACTCACAATTAGATAGCCTACGGGGGTTTGCGAGCACAGAGCTTTGGAGCCTCTGCGCCATGGGGGGCCGGTTGACAGAGGCTTAAAAGTGAGGCTGAAGTTTTCGAATAAAGTTTTTTCCTTTGACTGCAGTTACCGACTCCGTGTCGTAATTTTAGCGCTGCGTGTAGCATACCGCTACAATTGGTGACCCCGACGGTCCAAACGATTTTTGGACCAGAAATGACCGACGCCGCCTCTGTTCATGCGGTTTCGTTGAAACTGCCAGGTTTCTGGACACAGCGCCCGGACCTATGGTTCCAGCAAGCCGAAGCCCAATTCCACGTTCGCCAGATCACCTCAGAAGACACCCGCTACTACTACGTGGTGAGTTCCCTCGACCAGGACACAGCGGCCCAGGTCGCGGAGTTCGTGCAGTCGCCCCCGGCAGACGGCAAGTACACGGAATTCAAAGCCCTACTCCTCAGGACTTTCGGACTCTCACAGCGCGAGCGGGCTGCCCGTTTACTGCACCTGGATGGCTTGGGCGACAGACCTCCATCGGCTTTAATGAATGAGATGTTGTCTCTCGCCGGCGAACACACACCCTGCCTCATGTTTGAGCAGGCATTCCTGGAGCAGCTGCCCGAGGACATCCACCTGCTGCTGTCCGACGCGGATTTCATTGACCCCCGGAAGGTGGCAGTCCGGGCGGACTTGCTGTGGAACGCCAAAAAGGTGAGCGGGGCGTCCATCGCACGGATCTCCCAGCCCCGCTCCCGGCAGCAAACCAGTCCAGGCCCGGCCGCAGAGCCCGCCAACCCCCGGCCCAATGAACACTGGTGCTTCTACCACCAGCGGTGGGGTGCAGAAGCCCGCCGTTGTCGCCCGCCCTGCGAGTTCCCGGGAAACGCCAGGGCCAGCCGCTGCTGATGGCTACGGCGGCTGGCCATCGGGATAGCCTCCTGTATGTGTGGGATAGAAGGTCGGGACGCCGGTTTTTGGTCGATACTGGGGCTGAGATCAGCGTTTTACCTCCGACAAGTTACGACACCCGCAGCAGAGCACCGGGTCCCCCCCTGAGGGCCGTGAATGGCAGCACCGTAAGGACCTATGGCACCCGCCAGGTGCAGCTACTGTTCGGCTCCAGCCAGTTCACGTGGGACTTCACACTGGCCGCCTTAGCCCAACCGCTTCTGGGTGCGGATTTTTTGCAGGCTCACAGCCTGCTGGTTGACCTGCCCAGGAAGAGACTGGTACACGCCGAGACCTTTCAGACGTTCTCCCTGGTTGCAGCCCAGTTGCCGGCCCCTCACCTCGGCTCCATCACGCTGTCCGACAACGACTTCACCAGGGTCCTGGCGGAGTTCCCATCGGTTCTGGCACCGCAGTTCACAGCAGCCATGCCCAGGTACGGCGTACAGCACCACATCCCGACCCAGGGACCACCCCTCCATGCCCGTGCTCGGCGGCTTCCCCCGGACAAGCTCCGACTGGCGAAGGAGGAGTTCCAGAGGATGGAGGAATTGGGGATCAACCGGCGGTCCGACAGCCCATGGGCTTCCCCCCTGCACATGGTGCCCAGAGCGACGGGGGGCTGGAGACCGTGCGGCGACTACCGCAGGCTGAACGAGGCTACCACACCGGACCGCTACTCTGTGCCGCACATTCAGGACTTTGCGGCCAACCTGCACGGCACACGGATCTTCTCCAAGGTAGATCTCGTCCGGGGATACCATCAAATCCCGATGCATCCTGACGACGTCCCCAAAACGGCTCTCATCACCCCATTCGGCCTTTTCGAGTTCCTCCGCATGCCGTTCGGCCTGAAGAATGCCGCACAGACGTTCCAGCGGTTAATGGACGCGGTGGGACGGGACCTGGATTTCGCGTTCATCTATTTGGATGACATCCTCATAGCCAGCGGCAGTCGTCAGGAGCATCTGTCCCACCTCCGTCAACTCTGCGCCCGACTGAGTGAGTACGGTCTTACAATCAACCCTGCCAAATGCCAGTTCGGACTCGATACCATTGACTTCCTGGGCCACAGAATTACTAAAGACGGGGCAACCCCTCTGCCCGCTAAGGTAGATGCTTCCCCCGACCCACCACGATCAAAGGCCTTCAGGAATTCGTAGGTATGGTCAATTTCTACCGCAGCTTCCTCCCTTCAGCTGCCCGGATCATGCCCCCCCTGTTCGCCCTGATGTCGGGTCCGAGCAAGGACATTACCTGGGACGAGGAGTCCGCCGCCGCTTTCGTTCAAACGAAGGAAGCTTTGGCGGACGCCGCAATGCTAGTACATCCCAGAATGGACACCCCTACTGCCCTCACAGTGGACGCATCCAACACGGCAGTCGGTGGGGTGCTGGAGCAACTCATCGCAGGTCGCTGGCAACCCCTGGCGTTTTTCAGCAAACACCTGCGACCACCCGAGCTTAAGTACAGTGCTTTTGACCGGGAACTGTTGGCGCTCTACCTGGCAATCCGGCATTTCAGGTACTTCCTAGAAGGTCGGCCCTTCACCGCGTTCACGGACCACAAACCGCTTACCTTTGCGTTTACGAAAGCATCCGACCCCTGGTCATCCGGCCAGCAACGCCACCTGTCCTACATCTCTGAATACACGACGGATGTCCGGCACGTCTCGGGTAAGGACAATGTTGTGGCGGATGCGCTCTCTCGCCCTACCGTTCATGCCCTTTCCCAAGGGGTAGACTTTGAGGCGCTGGCAGAGGCACAGCAGGCGGATGAGGAGATTCCGAGTTACAGGACCGCAGTCTCCGGTCTGCAGCTCCAGGACCTCCCCGTGGGCCCGGGTGAGAGGACCCTACTCTGTGACGTCGCCACCGGCCAGCCCCGTCCGGTCGTCCCAACAGCATGGCGGCGTCGCGTTTTCGACTCCATTCATAACTTGACGCATCCCTCCATCCGGACAACTGTCCGAATGGTTTCCAGCAGGTTCGTTTGGCATGGACTCCGCAAACAGGTCAGTGAATGGGCCAGAACGTGCATGCACTGCCAGACGGCCAAGGTGCAGCGGCACACCAAAGCCCCACCGCAGCAGTTCCATCCCGCCCACCGGCGTTTCGACCACATTCATGTGGATATCGTGGGCCCCCTGCCAGTGTCGCGCAGAGCGCGTTACCTCCTGACTATCGTGGCCAGAGGCGGTCCCGCTCACCGACACCACCTCCGAATCTTGCGCCCGAGCCCTGATCGCCACCTGGATATCTCGCTTTGGTGTACCAGCCCACATTACCTCCGACAGAGGCGCCCAGTTCACCTCCAGCCTGTGGTCAGCTATGGCCAGCCTTTTGGGGACTCAGCTGCACCACACAACTGCCTACCATCCACAGTCGAACGGGCTAGTGGAGCGTTTCCACCGTCACCTGAAGTCGGCCCTCATGGCCCGCCTGCGAGGAGCCAACTGGGCGGACGAGCTTCCCTGGGTCCTACTCGGCATCCGCACGGCGCCCAAGGACGACCTGCACGCCTCGTCGGCCGAGTTGGTATACGGCGCGCCCCTGGTCGTCCCCGGGGAGTTCCTACCAGCCCCAAGGGGGCAAGAGGAAGAACCCGCAGCAGTCCTGGGCAGACTTCGCGAGAAGCTCGGTAACCTGGCCCCCATACCCACTTCACAGCATGGGCGGCACCCGACCTGCGTACCCAAAGACCTACAGAACTGTAAGTTTGTGTTTGTACGAAGGGGCGGGCATCGGCCACCGCTGCAGCGGCCATACGAGGGGCCGTTTATGGTGCTCCGGAACAACGGGTCCACGTTCGTGCTGGACTTTGGGGGGAAGGAGGAGGTTTTCATGGTGGACCGCCTCAAGCCGGCCCATGTGGACCTGGCGCAACCGGCCGAGTTTCCGGCGCCTCGGCGCAGAGGCCGACCTCCCAAGCAGGTTCTGGCCCAGACTGTGGACATTGGGGGGTGTATCGCCGGTTCTGGGGGGGGGTTATGTGGCGACACATTTCCTAGCGTATCCGAACCGACTCACAATTAGATAGCCTACAGGGGTTTGCGAGCACAGAGCTTTGGAGCCTCTGCGCCGTGGGGGGCCGGTTGACAGAGGCTTAAAAGTGAGGCTGAAGTTTTCGAATAAAGTTTTTTCCTTCGACTGCAGTTACCGACTCCGTGTCGTAATTTTAGCGCTGCGTGTAGCATACCGCTACAACGTAATATTTATTATAAATTACTATAAGTTGCGCATTTAGACGGAGATGTAATGTAAGGATTTTTACTCCTTGTATATGAAGGATGTAGGTAATAAAATCAATTCAATTTGATTCAGTAAAATGCAGGGCAAATCCAATCTTGCGAACAAGTTTACTCTTGAACTTCAGCTAAGTGTTATCAAACAGCACCTGCACTCCAATACCCTACTACTTATTTACTGCCTCTTATGCTCGTGACACTTAGGGTAGCAATGAAGTTATTTTTTGACCAGTCAGGGTTGTTAGCCCTGAGCTGAACCCCTGAACACGGAGGACCAGGTACCATTCTTAGTGTGGCCTCTACCCTTTGACCTATTTGACACGGGTGATCCTACCAAGAATCAAAATACAAGGCCCTGACTCCAAGCAGCATAACTTTTTGTGTTATTGAGGTTCCAAGCCCTAACCATAGATGAAATAGTTGAATTTAAGGTGAGAATGACCAGCCTTGATATAAAGGCAGTTGTTGAGCTGTTGACTGAGTGCTCTGGTAAAACTGAAGTGAGTGGGCTTGAAGGGTGCAACGCTCCATTGGCTAGAATATAGCCAAAATAAATGCTTGAGGGACTTCACTGCAGGAATTCCTCAGTCTCCCAGGGCAGCCATCTTCACTAGGCACTAGAATTACTACAGCACAGTACAGGCCCTTTGGCCCTCTGTTGCATATATATTTTCCTTAAAAAAGAAGTACTAAACCCACACTATCCCGTAACCCTCTATTTTTCTTTCATCCATGTGCCCGTCCAAGAGGCTCTTAAAAACCCCAAATGTTTTAACCTCCACCGCTATCCCTGGCAAGTCATTCCAGGCACCCACAACACTCTGTGTATATAAAACAAAACCTTATCCCTGGTGTCTCCCCTAAACTTCATTCCTTTAACTTTGTACATATGGCCTCTGGTGTTTGCTATTCGTGCTCTGGGAAACAGGTACTGACTATCCACCCGATCTATGCCTCTCATAATCTTGTAGACCTCTATCGTCCCCTCTCATTCTTCTACACTCCAAAGAGAAAAGTCCCAGCTCTGCTAACCTTGCCTCATAAGACTTGTTTTCCAATCCAGGCAACATCATGGTAAATCTCCTCTGCACCCACTCCATAGCTTCCACATCCTTCCTATAATGAGGTGACCAGAACTGAACACAATACTCTTAAGTGCAGTCTCACCAGAGATTTGTAGAGTTGCGACATGACCTCTCCACTCATGAACTCAATCCTCCTATTAATGAAGCCGAGCATCCCATAGGCCTCCTTAACTATCCTATCAACTTGTGCAGCGACCTTGAGGGATGTATGGATTTGAACCCCAAGGTCCCTTTGTTCATCCACACTCTTAAGTAACTGACCATTAATCCTGTTCTCAGCCTTCTGTTTTGTCCTTCCAAAATGCATCACCTCACACTTGTCCGGATTGAACTCCATCTGCCACTTTTCTACCCAACTCTGCAGCCTGTCTATATCCTCTTGTAACCTTCAACAACCTACAGCTGCTTCCACAACTCCTCCAATCTTTGTGTCATCTGCAAACTTCCTTCCGCCTCTACATCCAGGTCATTTATAAAAGTCACAAAGAGCAGCGGTCCCAGGACAGATCCCTGCAGCACTCCACTAATCACCGACCTCCAGGCAGAATACTTGCCTTCCACTACTACCTGCTTTCTTCCTGTAAGCCAATTTTTTCATCCAAACAGCCAAGGTTCCACTGATTCCATGCCTCAAGACTTTCTGGATGAGTCTCTCGTGGGAGACCTTGTCAAATGCCTTGCTAAAATCCACGTGGACCACATCTACCACCCTACCCTCATCAATTTCTTTTGTTACCTCTTCAAAAAAATCAATTAGGGTCGTGAGGCACGACCTTCATTTCACAAAGCAATGTTAACTATCCTTGATTAGACTGTACTTCTCCAAATGCTCACAGATCCTATCCGTAAGAATCCTTTCCAATAGTTTGCAGACCACTGACATAAGACTCATCGGTCAATAGTTCCCATGATTCTCCCCATTACCTTTTTTAAACAAGGGAACTACATTTGCCATTCTCCAATCCTCCAGCACCTCCCCTACAGCCAAAGAGGATTCAAAGATCATAGCTACTGTTCCAGTGATCTCTTCTCTCACTTCCCATAGCAACCTGGGGTCTATCACGTCCGGCCCTGAGGATTTATCAATCTTGATGTTTTTTAAGAAGATCTAACACTTCTTCCTTAATCTCAACATTGTCCAGCACACAGGCCTGTTCTATTTCAACCTCACCCTGATCAAGGTCCTTTTCACTTGTGAATACTGAAACAAAGTATTCATTTAGGACCTCCTCACCCTCCTCCACATACACATAGAACGCCTTGGGGTTCTCCTTAATCCTATATGCCAAGGCCTGCTCATGCCCTCTTTGAGCTGTCCTAAGTCCTTTCTTAAGCTCCTTCCTGGCTACCCTATATTCCTCAGGAGCCCTTCCTGTTTCTTATATGCTTCCTCCTTCCTCTTGACGAGTTGCCTCACATGTTTCGCCAGCCACGGTTCCCTTTTCCTACCATTTTTTCCTTGTCTCAGTGGGACATAGAACATAGAAAATAGGTGCAGGAGTAGGCCATTCGGCCCTTTGAGCCTGCACCGCCATTCAGTATGATCACGGCTGATCATCCAACTCAGAACCCTGTACCTGCTTTCTCTCCATATCCCCTGATCCCTTTAGCCACAAGGGCCATATCTAACTTAACCTATTCTGAACAAGTGGTCCCTAAACTTCCTCCACATTACTTCTGTGCTTTCACCCTTGAACAGCTGTTTCCAATTTGCAGCTAGTTCCAGTTTCAGCTGGACAGCTATGTAAAACTAAAGCCACAAGAGCAGACCACTAGCTCCATTGGTACAACCCCAACAATGTTCAAGAATATTGATACAGTTCAGAATGAAGTAGCCTGCTTGATTGGCAACACTATCTTAAGTTTATTGTTGTTACTGATGTGTTGTAGCTACTGTGTGCACAATCAAAATCATGGAGTCTTGTACTTGTAAGACCACTTCAACAGCATGTCCAAAACTTCTACCACTATCAACAAGATTGGTGAGGCTGCAAGAACAGATACTTCGGCCACCTACCAATTTCCCTTTACATTGCACACCAAAGTTAAAATAGTGGATTCAGCCCAGTACATCAAGGGTAAAATCCTCCCCACCATTGAGCACATCTGCATGAAATGTTGCTTCCATCAAAGATCTTCACTACCCAGGCCATGCTCTTTCCTCACCATCAGGTTCAAGAACAGTTACTGCCCCTCAATCATCAGGCTCTTGAACAAAAGGAGATAACCACACATTTAAGGACTCATGCTCATTATTTATTGCTATTTATTTAGATCTTCATTTTGTACAGTTTGTAGTCCATTAAACCTGCTTTCAGTTACTGTTCTATAGATTTGATAAGTATGCCCGCAGAAAAAGAAACTCAGGGTTGTATGTTGTGACATGTATGTACTCTGTTAATAATTTTTATTTTGACTGAAATATTGGCCTTGCAATGAATTTCCAATGTGGTCCTTATTGGAATTCTGTAAATGGAATAAGAGGAACATCTAATACACAGAAACCTGCTTCCTGAATAAATATCTGGTGTCAGGCAGAATGGTGTTGGAGAAAGGAGTTTGGTTCAGAGGGTGCTGGTACCTGAGGTGGAGAAAGCTTTGCACAAGGGCAGAACCAGTATTCTGCTAGATTGAATAAATCTGGCTCAAGCTAATGCTTTGAGCAGTGGAAACTTGGGTGGAGAGGAGTGTAAGAGTTCAGACTAGGGCGAAATGTAGAAAATTCAAATAAAAGAATGGGGAAATAGTGCTGTTAAAATGTAGTGGTCAGCACAGTTTAACAAGGGGTAATGTGAAGTGTATGTGAAGATATTTATGCAATACTTGAGAGTTTAATTTAAATAAAAAATTCTTTAAATCTATGCTCTCTATGTGGTATTATGATACTAGTCCAGTGATGCTTAATAAATCCTGACTATATAGGATAGCTTAGATAATTGATTCACTGATAATGTGTTTAGGGACTGATCTTGTTGTGCATTAATATATAATTCCTTCATGTGACAGCTGTACATTAAATTGTTTAGTATGTACGCTGCATAGAGCTTATTACACATGATTTATCAGCATCAAGTTGTCTGATTTTTTTTTCGTCCTGCGTCAGTGTACAAGCATTGTCTTTGTGGCTGATTGGATAGTGATCAAGAGAGGAAACAAGACTGATGAGGCACAATATGTCACACATCTTTGGCACCAAAGGAGTCCATCTGTTTCTAGAAATGCTCAAACATGGTAGGCTTATTCAGAAAGTCAGAAGGCATGGGATCGAGGGAAGTTTGGCCAAGGTGATTCAGAATTGGCTTGCCTGCAGAAAGCAGAGGCTTGTGTTGGAGGGAGTACATTCGGATTGGAAGGTTGTGACTAGTGGTGTCCCACAAGGATCGGTTCTAGGACCTCTACTTCTCATGATTTTTATTAACGGCCTGGATGTGGGGGTAGAAGCGTGGGTTGGCAAGTTTGCAGATGACACAAAGGTTGCTGGTGTTGTGGATAGTGTAAAGGATTGTCAAAGATTGCAGAGAGACATTGATAGGATGCAGAAGTGGGCTGAGAAGTGGCAGATGGAGTTCAATCCGGAGAAGTGTGAGGTGATACACTTTGGAAGGACAAACTCCAAGGCAGAGTACAAAGTAAATGGCAGGATGCTTGGTAGTGTGGAGGAGCAGAGGGATCTGGGGATACATGTCCACAGATCCCTGAAAGTTGCCTCACAGGTAGATAGGGTAGTTAAGAAAGCTTATGGAGTGTTAGCTTTCATAAGTCAAGGGCTAGAGTTTAAGAGTTGCGAGGTAATGATACAGCTCTATAAAACTCTGGTTAGGCCACACTTGTGTCCAGTTCTGGTTGCCTTAGTAAAGGAAGGATGTGGAAGCATTGGAAATGGTACAGAGGAGATTTACCAGGATGCTGCCTGGTTTAGAGGGTATGCATTATGATCAGAGATTAAGGGAGCTAGGGCTTTACTCTTTGGAGAGGAGGATGAGAGGAGACATGATAGCAGTATACAAGATATTAAGAGGAATCGATAGAGTGGACAACCAGCGTCTCTTCCCCAGGGCACCACTGCTCATTACAAGAGGACATGGCTTTAAGGTAAGGGGTGGGAAGTTCAAGGGGGATATTAGAGGAAGGTTTTTTTTTCACTCAGAGTGGTTGGTGCGTGGAATGCACTGTCTGAGTCAGTGGGGGAGGCAGATACACTGGTGAAATTTAAGAGACTACTTAAGGTATATGGAGGGATTGAAGTTGGGGGAGTTATATGGGAGGCAGGGTTTAAGGGTTGGCATGACATTATGGGTCAAAGGGCCTGTACTGTGCTGTACTATTCTATGTTCACTAGAAGGTTGAAAGAAGAGGTGCCATTTTCTGGTTTCCCTGCTCTACTCCGCCCCCTCACTTCAACTTAAAGAATTCTCTCAATTTGGTCTGTGCTGTGGTGAAGGTGGGATCACAGTTTTTTAAAAAAGGAAGTGGGTCAGGGATTGCAGACTGGTTGGGAAATCTAACAGTGCTTAGATCAGGGTAACGCAGAGCATGTGTGTGAGTCACAGGATGAAGATAAGTTGTTGACTCACCTATTTGGCATTCCAGTGGTAGTAAAACTGGTTGCCCCAGTATAGACCCATACCACATAGTTGTTAATCATTACAAACAGTGTCGTCAAAAGACCTAGAAAAGTGCTGTCTCAGTTGTACCTCTTCTTGGGCTATGGAGAATGTATGGGATCTTGGAGAATGTATGGGATCTTGGAGAATGTATGGGATCTTGGGCTATGGAGAATGTATGGGATCTGAGGTGGCAAATGAACTGAAAATGTGAAGCTCTTTAGGCTGCTCTCATGAAGTAGTTGAAGGGATGGCTGGATAGTTTAATGTGTTATACAACGGGTTGCCAATAGAGAGGTTCCAAGTTATGCTCAAAGTTTACTTGAAGTGCAACATTTTTACTGGGTCCTGGGACTATCACTCAAAATGGTGAAGGACCGCCTATGGAAATATTGCATTAATCTGCCACCTATGCAGAGTTTCTGTATGATCCTGATGTATTGCATCAATGTCCTCAATACCATCCCAATTGCTTCTCCTCTATTTTGAGTGGAAATTCTTTGAGAATAAATATTGAGCACCTCTTAGAATCACTGTCTCGTGGTCTGTTGTGTAATATAGTGCAAGCAGTGCCATGCAATTACATTTCTCGCCACTGTTTTTTTTCATATCTTTCTCTTTTCTTCACCTTCATCTCTTATGCATTTTCTCTTTTGTCTACAATGTCATTCGCCAGTCTTCTCTGTCCTCATACAAATTAATCCTGTGTGAATTGGCCTAGCAGATGAACGTAATTGAGTTTGCTGTGCTCTAAAGTGCTATTAAAATTGCTATGTATTGTTGCATAACTGGCAACAATATCTGCTTCTACTGACTCAAAGTTAGCTCTCAAAGTATTTCAAGCACAGCCCAGGTTAGGAATTTAATGCTATTAAATATTTTATAAAATGGGTGCTTCTGCATTATGTAAGTGTAGTCAGCTGAGAGAACAATAATTCATGTAAGTGCTTTCTATGCCTTAAAACCAGAAAATTGTTCCAGCACCAAGCATGAATAAATATATTAATGTTTCAAAAAATCAGGGTCATTTTGGATCTTATGTGTAATGCATGTTCACCTTCACATGAAAGGGCATTTGGGGAAGAGTGAGCATAATGTAAAATGTTGTAATGTTTGCAAGTGGTAGAATTCAATGTAAAATTTAGGGTCTTTGTTCCCAAGAAATAAAGGTTGGCTGCGTTTGATTGGGAGGACAGATTGAAATGTAAAATGGTGGGTCGATAATGGATCACATTGAACAGTTTTGTTCAAGCTTGGAAGAAAAACTGAGCTTTAATAGGTACAAAAAAGAAAAAGATTAGCAAAGCTGAAGAAAAGGAAATGATAAAGAAATGGCAGAGGGATTAAACAATTACTTTTGTCTGTCTTCAGAGAGGAAAATATGCAAAGCCTGCTGGGTATATTAGATAATCATGGATTTAGTGTGAGCAAGGAACTAAATACTAGTCAAAAAAACTAGAGAAGATGGTGAGTCTGAAAGTTGATAACTCTCAAGAATCTGATCATCTGTCCCCTAGATTTATTCAGAATGTGCATTTTCAATAGCCGAATGCTCCAGTTGTTTTCAGAAGGCATTTGGTAAGGTCCCACATAGGAGATTGGTGGGTAAAATCAAAGCTCATGGCATTGGGGGGAAGACATTGACATGGATAGAAAACTGGTTGGCAGATAGAAAGCAAAGGGCAGCAGTGAATGGGTGTTTCTCAGAATGGCAGGTGGTGACTAGTGGGGTGCCACAGGGTGCGGTATTGGGACCACAGCTGTTTATGATTTACGTCAACGATTTAGATGAAGGCATTGAGAATAACATCAGCAAGTTTGCTGATAATACTAAGCTGGGTGGCAGTGTGACATGTGATGAGGATGTTAGGAGAATTCAGGGTGACTTAGATAGGCTGGGTGAGTGGGCAGATGATGTTTAATGTGAATAAGTGTGAGGTTATCCACTTTAGGAGTAAGAACAGGAAGGCTGATTATTATCTGAACGGTGTAGAGTTGGGTAAGGGAGAAATACAAAGAGATCTAGGAGTCCTTGTTCATCAGACACTGAAGGTGAATGAGCAAGTGCAGCAGGCAGTGAAGAAGGCTAATGAAATGTTGGCCTTTATTACAAAGGGAATTGAGTACAAGAGCAAGGAAATCCTCTTGCATTTGTGCAGAGCCCAGGTGAGACCACACCTGGAGAATTGTGTACAGTTTTGGTCTCCAGGGTTAAGGAAGGACATCCTGGCTGTAGAGGAAGTGCAGCGTAAATTCACGAGGTTAATTCCTGGGATGTCCGGACTGTCTTCTGCAGAGAGGTTAGAGAGACTGGGCTTGTACATGCTGAAATTAAGGAGATTGAGAGGGGATCTGATTGAAACATAAGATTATTAAGGGATTGGACAAGATAGAGGCAGGAAATATGTTCCAGATGCTGGGAGAGTCCAGTACCAGAGGGCATGGTTTGAGAATAAGGGATAGGTCATTTAGGACAGAGTTAAGGAAAAACTTCTTCTCCCAGAGAGTTGTGGGGGTGTGGAATGCACTGCCTCAGAAGGCAGTGGAAGCCAATTCTCTGGATGCTTTCAAGAAGGAGCTAGATAGGTATCTTATGGATAGGGGAATCAAGGGACATGGGGACAAGGCAGGAACCGGGTATTGATAGTAGATGATCAGCCATGATCTCAGAATGGTGGTGCAGGCTCAAAGGGCCAAATGGTCTACTTCATAATTTAGCAGTATGTAGATCTTAGAATTGTTCCCTTGGATACCCAGGTAAAAAACTGTGACAAAGTATTTAACAAAGGGAAGAAAGAGAGAAAAAACAGGAAATGACTGATTTGTCAATATGATAGTAATGGTGGGGAAAAGGGCTGAATCTATAATGAATAACAAAAACCATGAAAAGAATAATAGGGGTGAGCAGCATCAGTTAAGAAAGGTAAATCATTTTTGACTAATCGGCTGTAGTTTCAAGATGTGACTAATAGAATAGATAAGGAGCTGGAGGATGTGATACATTTGTATTTTTGACATCCCACACAGGAGGTTGATCAAGGTTTGAGCACATGGAATCAAGAGTATTATATTGATAAGATAGAAAAGTAGTTATCAGACAAAACCGAAGGTTGGAGCAAATGGATCTCACTCAACTTGCCAGGCTGTAATTATTGGAACATCAGGGGTATCGGTTTCTGGGCTCTAGCTATTCACATGCTTTGTCAATGTTAAGGAAGAGGGATACATTTTGAAGTTTGCTGATGAAATTGGTTTGTTACTGTCACCATACTGAGATACAATGAAAAGCTTGTCTTTGTGTACTGTTTATACAGATCAAATATTATACTGTGCATTGGGGTAGTACATAACACAAAATACAGTCGGCCCTCCTTATCCGCGGATTCGGCATGCGTGGATTCAACCAACCGCAGATCAGGAAAACCCGGAAGTTCTCTCCAGCACTCGTTATTTGAGCATGTACAGACTATTTTTTCTTGTCATTATTCCCTAAACCAGGGGTCGGCACCGTTTACCACTGAAAGAGCCAATATGGACCCATTTCCCACAGAAAAGAAAACACTGGGAGCCACAAAACCCGTTTGACATTTAAAATGAAATAACACTGCATACAATGGGTTTTTTTGCCTTTATGCTATGTATAAACAAACTATAATGTGTTGCATTTATGAAATTGATGAACTCCTGCAGAGAAAACGAAATTACATTTCTGCATGCAACAAAAACATTTTGAACTCCGAAAAAAAGACGTTGGGTTGAAGGTTACTCCATAGTTAGCCTACCTTGGATCGAAGAATTAAAAGAAAGCGCGCACTGGCGGGTATCAGGCATTGGCAGTGGTGATGTATATTAATAGCTATAAAAAACACGTAGCGGTGTGCTACACGCAGCACTAAAATAAAGACACTGCAGTCAAAGGTAACTTTATTCGAACTAAACAGCCTTGCTTTAAAGCCTCCCTCAACCTGTCCCCGTGGGCGCGGATGCTCCAAAAGACACGTACTCACAAACCCCCTTAGGCTATCTCCCTTAGCCGGAACGGTGGCTAATTGTGAGCTGGTTCGGATGTGCCAGGAAATGGGGTCTCCACGACGTTTTTAGATTGTACAAGATCACCATAATCTTCAAATTTCGAATTACATTTCAAAAACTAACAAACCACGGGGAGCCGCAGCACAGAGATGAAAGAGCTGTATGCGGCTCCGGAGCCGCGGGTTGCCAACCCCTGCCCTAAACAATACAGTATAACAACTATTTACATAGCATTTACATTGTTTTAGGTATTATAAATAACATGGAAATGAATTAAAAGTACAGGCAGTCCCCGGGTTATGAATGAGTTCCATTCCTGAGTCTGTCTTTAAGTCGGATTTGAAGTCGGAACAGGTACATCCGGTATTATTTAGCGTCAGTTAGTCAAATGTTTTTCTTAGTATATAGTACATATTTTACCTTTCTATGCATATAATACACTTAAGAAACATACGTATTTCAAGAATTAAACCACTTCATTGCTTGGTAATAATTGTAGCTTTCATCGGGGTGGGGCCTTTCAAATGCTCCATTAAAATTTTTCTGATTGCTTTATTACTTCCACCTTATTTTCAATTGTGATTATTTTCATGAACAGAAACACTGCGGATTCAGGGCTACGCTGGGTCCTTATGTCCACCACACTGAACATGTTAAATAAAGTCTGGGGTTCTGCTGGGTCCTAAAGACCACTGAACTGATTCAGGTTAAATAAGGGACTTGAGCATCCGCGTTTTTTGGTATCTGCGGGGGGGTCTCGGAACCAATCCCCCGCAGATAAGGAGAGCCGACTGTAAAGTGTAACAGCTACTGAGCATGTGCAGATAAGCAAGATGCAAGGTCTTATAGATTGTGAGGTTGAGCCCATTTCATCATACTAAGGAATGAGAATATCCAGGGTGGTGAGATTTTTGATTATGCTATCTGCTTTACTGAGGAGGTGAGAAGTTGAGGCTGGTGTCCATGATGCGCTGAGCTGAGTCCGCAGCTATCTGCTCTTTCTTGCAGTCATGACTGGAGGAGTTGCCATTCAATAAAATGCTTTCTCTGGTACATTAGTAAAAATTGAAAAGGATAGACAGGGTCATGACATTTAAATTTTGTTTGCTTTTTTAGAAATTCAATGGGAAATGGCCCTTTCTACCCAGCCAGTAGCCCACCTAATCATAGAAACATAGAAAACCTACAGAACAATACAGGCCCTTTGGCCCACAAAGTTGTGCTGAACATGTCCCTACGTCAGAAATTACTAGGCTTACCTGTAGCGCTCTATTTTACTAAGCTCCATGTACTTATCTAAAAGTCTCTTAAAAAGACCCTAATGTATCCACCTCCACCACTGTTGCCGGCAGCCCATTCCACGCACTCACCACTCTGAGTAAAAAAAACTTACCCCTGACATCTCCTCTGTACCTACTCCCCAGCACAAGAGCACCTCTGTCCTCTTGTGGCAACCATTTCAGCCCTGAGAAAAAGCCTCTGACTATCCACACAATTAATGCCTTTCATCATCTTGTACACCTCTACCAAGTCACCTCTCATCCTCCGTCGCTCCAAGGTGAAAAGGCCGAGTTCACTCAAACTTTTCTCTTAAGGCATGCTCCACAATCCAGGCAACATCCTTGTAAATCTCCAATGCACCCTTTCTATGGCTTCCATATCCTTCCTGTAGTGAGGCAACCAGAACTGAGCGCAGTACTCCCAAGTGGGTCTGACCAGGGCCCTATATAGCTGCAGCATTATCTCTCGGCTACTAAATTCAATTCCATGATTGATGAAGGCCAATACACCATACGCCTTCTTAACCAGAGTCAACCTGCGCAGCTACTTTGAATGGCCTGTGGACTTGGACCCCAAGATCTCTCTGGTCCTCCACACTGCCAAGAGTTTTACCATTAATACTATATTCTGTCATCATATTTGACCTACCAAAATGAACCACTTCACACTTATCTGGGTTGAACATCTGCCACTTCTCAGCCCAATTTTGCATCCTATCAGTGTCCCGCTGTAACCTCTGTCAGCCCTCCACACTATCCACAACACCTCTAACCTTTGTGTCATAGCAAACTTATTAACTCATCCCTCCACTTCCTCATCCAGATCATTTATAAAATTCCCAAAGTGTAGGGGTCCCAGAACAGATCCCTGAGGCACACCACTGGTCACCAGCCTCCATGCAGAATATGACCTGTCTGCAACCACTCTTTGCCTTCTGTGGGCAAGCCAGTTCAGGATCCACAAAGCAATGTCCCCTTGGATCCCATACCTCCTTACTTTCTCAATAAGCCTTGCAGGACAGTTTACAGTGACCAATTAATCTACTAACCAGTACATCTTTGGAACATGGGAGGCAACCCAGACCACCTGGGTGAAACCCATATGTTCACAGGGAGATCATACAAACTCCTTAACAGAAAGCATCAGAATTGAACTCTAAATTCCTACACACCAAGCTGTAATACTGTCACTCTAAATGCTATGCTACTGTAGCAACTCTTTTGCCTCCTTTGGATAGAGATACGTGGTAGGCTTTCTTGGTTGTGGCATCTATATGGTTGGTCCAAGACAGGCTATTGCTGCTGGCTACTACAGTGGGTAGGATTATGATTATGGATGAGGATGCAAAGTGACTTCAAGGGGACAAGGATAAGCCAAGTGATAGTGTGAACATTGCAGGTAGAACATAACATTGGAAAATGTAAACTCTTTGAACATAAGAGTCGTTGTTAAGTGGTGAGTGATCAGAGGGTATTAATTTTCAAATATGTAGGTACAGCTGTACAAAAGTCACTGAAGGACAACAAGTAAGTGCAGTGGGAAATTTGGAGACAAATTGCGTGTTAATTGATGCAAGTGATTAAGAAAGATGGTACTTACCACAGAGGTGTACAGCAGTGATTGATTAGACTGGCTCCAAGGATGGTATGATCAACGGAGCTTGCGTGAATGGGACTGCAGTTTCCAAGTGTTTAGAACGATGAGTAATTGTTAAATTGTTTTAATATTGTCACTGAGGTACCATTTTTTTTTAAAAACTTGCATCCAGTTCTTATTGATCAATGCATTACAAAAGCCCATTGTGGTGGTATAAGGTAAAATGATAAACATGCAGAATAAAGTGTTGCAATTACAGATAAACCACTGAATATGGAGGTGATAAGGTATGAGGTCAAGAGTCCATCTTAATGTAGTAAGGGACTGTTCAATAGCCTTATCATTGCAAGGTAGAACATCTCATTAAGCATTCTGCTGGAAGAGAGAATGTCTGGAGTGTATGGGGTCTTTGATGCTGGTTACTTCAAGGAAATATAGACAGTCCATGAACTTTTCCAAAGCTTCCTGCAGTTTTTTGCTGTTGGTGTAACATGAACAAATCACCGCAGAAATGCAGCTGGTAGATGTAAAGTAGTTTTTTATTTGGGACACGTGCAGACAGCCTTTGGAATCATCTGAGAGAGACTCCCAGATCCAACATTGCAGCACTTTTTATATTTTAAAAATCAAAGGTAACAGGACAAATCTTATTATAATGCCCCCATAATGCTTCTTTTGAGTTGCATGTAGTTTTCAAATTCCTCGGTCTTCCCACCAGATGAGTGTGAATTACTGTGGTCTCTGAGCTGTATTCATGCAATGGAATGTGATTGAATTCATGCATATGCAGATACCTCAATCATTTGGATATCTCCTGATCTACAATTTGCTATTCCGAGCTGCATTTTGAATTCAATCCACAATCCATATTCTGTTGAAATTGAATTAATATTTGCTGTATTGCATCTCCAAACTATGCCTTAACCCTGTCACAGGGTGAGCAGTTATTATACAAAGCCAAGGTGCATCTGGATGGGATGCTTTCTTGGCTGTGGTATCTAATTGGTAGGACATGGACAGGCTATTGGTAATGTTCACTCCTGGGAGTTTGAAGGTCTCAGCTGCTGGTGGAAACAGGAGCACTGTCCCCGTTCCTGAAGTCAATGACCAACTCCTTTGTTTTGCTGACATTGAGGAAGAGGTGGTTGTTATGACACCATGTCATTAGGCTCTGCATCTTCTTCCTGTACTCTGCTATTTGAGATTCAGCCCACTACAGTAGTATCATCCACAAATGTGTACATAGAGTTGGAGTAGAATCCGGCCACAGTCATGAGTATATAATGAGTAGAGTAGAGGGCTAAGGAAGCAGCCTTGTGGGACATCAGTGGTGAGAGTAATTGTGATAGATGTTGCTCCCAAGCCTTGCTGATTGTGGTGTGTTGGTCAGGAAGTCAAAGACCTATTTGTAAAGGGAGGTATTGAGTCCCACGTTTAGGAGTTTGTCATGAGTTTGCCTGGGATTATAGTATTGAAAGTGCAGCTCTAGTCAATAATCAGTACTCTCTAATGTAGGTATCTTTACTGTCCAGATTCCCTGGAGATGTGTAGGGCTTTAGAGCTGCTTTAGTTGTTGGTGAATTAGTGGGTTGAGGTTGGAGTTGATGTATGCCATGACTAGCCTTTCGAAGCACTTCATAATGGTGGATGTTAGAGCCACCAGGCAGTAGTCATGTTATCTTGTTTTTCTTGGGTACGAGGACAATGGTGGTCTTAAAGCAGGTATGAACTGCAGATTGAGGGTAGAAGTGTTTGCAAATACTCCACTGAATGACCTGTGTTTGATAAAATTTTTCAAGCATCTTGACAGGCTTGATGCATGAATTTTTTAAAATCCTAACTGAAAAACCCATTTGGGACTGCACATAATGGAGGATCTCTCCTGGTCTCTCAACACCACCTCTGGTTGAGAAAGCACAGCAATATGTCCACTTTCTGAGGAGCTGAAGTGAGAAAGGCTTCTTTCTTGCTCCCATTCTAACCAATTTTTGCAAGAGCACCATTGAGAGTGACCTGGCCAGCTGCGTCACCATTTGGTACGGGAATTGAAAGACATCTGACTGCAAGTCCCTGCAAAGGGTTGTGAGGACTGCTGAGATGATTATTGAGGTCTGTCTTTTCATCCATTAGAGATATTCTACCACTAAGTGATATTGTCATTTAAAGTCAAAATGGCTAAGCATATGGACAGGAAAGGAATGGAGGGTTATGGGCTGAGTGCGGGTCGGTGGGATTAGGTGAGGGTAAGCGTTCGGCAGGGACTAGAAAGGCTGAGATGGCCTGTTTCCATGTTGTAATTGTTATATGGTTATATTTATCGTGATTGCTGTATACATAGGGTCTGGAGTATTGTCAGTGATCCTTCTTGTCCATCAGACACGCTTTTGACCCTCTACCATCAGACAAGGGGCACCATAGCATTAAGACAAGAACTGTTAGGATGGGAAATGGCTTCTTTCCTTTGGCTGCAAGACTACCGAACTCCCTGCCACTACCCGGGTCTTATGATGTTTGAAGCACCAGTACTGTTACACTGTTTACCTTTTTAACCTGTGTCGTAAATGCACCTTATTATCTGTGGTAATATTACTTTGTTTTGTGCGTGTGTGTGCAAGTTACATGTACTGTGTTGTGTGTGCATCTTGGTCTGGAGGACCATTGTTTCCTTTGGTGATATACACATGTACGGTTGAATGATAATAAATGGAACTTGACTTGATTATTTCCAGTTTTAGAAAATTGAAATAGTGGTATAAATTTATTTTAGCATGATAGGTAAATATTCAAATATGTACAGAAAAAGCACAGTAAATGGCATCAGATGAAAATTTACATGACAGTCAGATAGTACTAACTGCACTCGTAAACAGATCATTAAATCCACTTGCCCTACTTTCTGCAGCAGATTATCAAGACTTCAGTATCCCTCGGGTAGGGATCATCATGTTGCTATAACATTAGTTGCTGTGAGCCTGTTCATTTGAAATGATTTTTTTTGTGTGATTCTTCTCACCCTCTTGCCTGCAAACCCACTCCTCCCCAATGTAGCCCTCACCCCAATCCTTTGTATTACAAATTACACCCTAGCCATGAATGACTATGGTGATACATAATTGTCACCTAGTGTAAATCTGCTCAAGGTTGATTTGCTGCATGGTTCTTTGTATGTGTGCGTGTCTCCAGTAATTAGGATACAGACCATCGTGAATAAATTGTTGACCCTCCCTCATTGCAGGGTATTGGTTAAAAATTCTGTGTAAAATATGACAGTGGCTACAATGAGCCCCACCCCATATCAGTACTCCAGTCTCTCTAGAAGCTGGTGCGTTTATCTGTTCTTGTCAGAACCAATGTTCAGTACAATTCGGCTCTACAGCTTGAAAATCATAAATGCTAAGTACCTTATGTTATGGCCGCATTTGTGTCGGTGAGTATTGAGTTTTTAAATTGAACTGTTTCGTTCTTTACTATTACCTGTAGACAGGTTTTTAATAACGCAATCTCAGCTGTAACTAATTAACAAGATACTAAATTGAAATGTATATTTTAAAATCCCTTCGATGTTGTGTGAAAAGGCTTTAAGATCCTTTTCAAGTGATTACAAATGAAAATGTGCTGTTCTGTTTTGGAAAACAGAATTGCACTGACCTTCAGATTTAAGCATGCAGTGCACGCCTGTTCATCCAGAGAAACCTAGTGGGTTTAGATAACAAGAAGGCATCAAAGAGTTTGACAGGATGTCGCAACCATGCTGTGCTCAATAAATTCTTAGCCACAAATAATAATCTCCCACCAGGAGTATTTGTATGCAGTCGCATTTGATTAGTCCTTTAGATTTGTGCATTTTTTTAATTTAATCTCTGCATTATATGTTGTCTCCAAGGCCATTTAATGAATTCAGTATATTTATAGTCGTAACCTAGATACTTTTATTCATTTGACAATGAGTTTTATAACTGATCCTGCTCTATAGCAATGTATTATTTGTTACTGTGACATCTGTTATTTGGTATGCATGCTGCACACAGCTTATTAACAATTCTTCCTCAGAGTCGTGGTGTACCCAATCCACTTTACTACAGGTGAGGGGAGAGTAAGATAGAATCTTCAAATGTATTTGATGCAAACAAGCCATTCACTTCATCAAAATTGCGTGGGCATTTATCTCCCATTGTACTGCAATAGCTCCATATCCTTTGATTTTTCCCTCTTATAAACATTTGTTGTTTAGAAATGGTCGTTCCTTCCACAACAATTTGTGATGAGAAATTCATGCAGTAATTGTTAATGATGCGGCACGGACTAGATAGGCCAAATGGCCTGTTCTTCGCTGTACGTTTCTATGACTCTGACTCTAATTGTCTTTTCTCTGTCAAAACATAACTTATTCCAAAAAGACAGACAATTACATGCTTTCATGCTTTCTGTTCACTTGCATGCTTTCTGTTCACTTTTGAGCTGGTGCACTAAACAAATCCTACCTCATTGTGTTATGAGTAACTGATTTGACTTATGCAACATTTTGTAGGCTGGGCTTGCAGCTGCATTGGGCTATTAACAAATGGTAAAGGTCAGTAAGTTCCAAAATACATTGCCATCTTTGTATATGCATTGATAACATTTCAACAAGCTACTGCTTGAATATGTTACCTGACGTTAGTCATAAATGTTACCGTTTCCACATTTCCAACAGTTTCTCACTGTATCAGGATATTGACCAGTCCCAGGTGCTTTGAGGCCAAGTTGTAATGTTCTCACTTCCATCTCCTTGCGCACTCTCACTGAGATGGTTCATTTCCCACAGATCCTGAGACTTCTATCTCTTTTATCTTTATACCATGTAAACTCAATTTAGCCAATCCTTTTGTGTGTTTTCTTGGAGTTCATGAAAATTTTCTTTCATACACTTGAACTATCAGATGCTGCGATTGAATGTGGAGGATGTTGAACCATTGTGTGGTTGCTGCCTCACTGATAATTAGGCTGCTTCTTCCTGTGCTCCCTATATTCACAACAGCCTATTTTCTTCCATAGCTTAAATTTATGTAACTCCTTTTTTTTTGAAAAAGGAACTCTTATCTATGTTTTATGATGTAATTTTTTGCTTCAGGGACACTGTTAAAAGAATTGGTCATATTTCTCGAATGTTGCAGGAAGCACCTGTGTCTCTAAAATTTTCCTCTCAGCCATTATCAGCAACAACAAATTAATGCGTCATTCACTCATTGATGTTTGTGAGACTGTCCTGTGTATATACTTGTGTACTTCTGATTCAATCAGGAATGTAATGTTGAGTAGTATTTGGTTTGGAAGCCCTGAAATAATAGTACAAATGGCTGTTCTCACTATGACATCATAAGGTCAGATTTTATCTTCAATAACAGCACAAAGCCAGTGAATTGTAAATTAACAATATATAATTGGGCATCTGCAGTTCCTAGCTCTAATAATGCTGATAAGTGTTCACTTAAGTGTTTAATGGTGATGAGCTGCTTTTCACAATTAAAGATTTTAGAACTTGGGTTTTGGAGAAGAATTGAATGGTTGCATGAAGAACGTTAAATTTTACCAGTGTTAATCTGCCTCATACAAGCATTCCAGTTTCACTTATATTTTCCACTCGTAGGATGCGGGTGTTTATCAGCAAGACCAGTATCTTATGTCTGCTGTTAGAGATGCCCCAAGAGAAAGTGGCAGCGAGCTGTTTTCTGGTGTGGCAGCAGTTGACTAGGTGTACTTTCATAAGTGCAATCATAAAAACCTGATCAGATTTCCTGCTTTGCCATTGAACGAGATTTTGCTTTACTATCCAACTCTCTCCTTTTTCTTATGTACTCTGTGGTTCAAAATTCTAGTGTGTTTGTGTGTGTAAATATTCAGGGCAGCTTGCTAGAATATTCCAAAGATTATACTTTTGAAGAAAATTCTTTTTCTAAAATGGCTGACTTCTTGTCCTAAGGTTACGTCTGGTATTACATGCTTCAATCAGGCATCTAGACTGACAAGCCCTCAAAAAAAAAATCTACCTTAAATGAGCTCATCTCTAATTTCTCCACAGAACATAGTCTCTTCATGGAACAGATATCCCAAACCTAAAATCAGTCAACCTTTGTTTCAGTTGCCTCTAGGTTAAATGTGCACTTTGATGAATGTGAAGCCCTTTACAATGCTCCAAATGTGGTGATTTCAAATCTTAAGTATCATGTATACATCAAAACATACAGTGAAATGTATTAACAACCTGCACATCCAAGGCTGTGCTGGGAGCCAATATAACATGCCCATAACGCTCAGCCAAACAATACAGAACACAACAAACAGCAAAGCAAGCCCCACTCCTCCCTCCCACTCACACATACACAGTACTTTAATCTCTAGTCTCCAACTTTCAGCAGACTCTGACTAACAGACTTCAGCTTTCCCAATGGACTTGCAGAGATTTGCAGACTGTACTCTCTATAGAAGTTGGTTTAACAGGAAAGAGAGGAATAGTCCATCTCCATTTTCAGGTTAATGACCTTTCATCAAATGCGAAACTGTTAGAAATCAAGCCTATTTTTAAATTATTTGATTTTTAACTTTTCTTAGTTCCAGTGAAATGACACTTGAGATGTTACCTGTTTATCTCCGCAGATGCTGCTTGAATTGCTGGGTATTTACAATATTCTGTTTTTATTTCAGCTTTTCAGAGTCTGCAGATTTTTGATTTTCTTGTTCTTGTACTTGTATCCCAATAATAGAAGGTATTGTTCTACTCATCTTTATAATTTTTGTTGTAGAGGCATGTTACATTAGTGGCTTCAGACTTTTGACAGAGAAATTAAGGGGCAGTATTTATTCATATGTTTGAATGGGGTCTAACCTGTATTTGATGGTGCTTGTAATAAAGCACGTGAACTTGCCAGATAGTAATGAAGAAACCGTGGTAAGGTACAATAGTATATCTAGTCATTGATACACATTGCGACTATGGTGAGCATAGTATTTTTGAAGATGATGAATAGGTACTAATCAAATGATGGCATTGCTATAGGTGGTGTGTTGTTTAAGCTGCACCTATTCAGCAAGTGAAAGCCATTCTCTAACATTCTTGACTCTGTTGTAAACAGTGGAAGTCGGGAGTCAAAGGTCACAGAATACTCAGACCCATTCTTGTAAGCAGAATTTTTATATAGCTGGTCCAATTAAGTTTATTGTTTGGTGTTCCAAGATAATGGTGGGAAATTTGCTGTTAATATTTTCATGTGTCATTGAAAGGTGATTAGATTCCTGTTGATGTTGATTGCATGGCAGTTGTAAGGTGTAAATGTTCTGTGCCATTTAATCGGCCCCAAGCATGGATGTCGTCCAAATTTTATTATGTGCAGGCGCTGACTACTTCATAATCCAACAAATGATAAAATGAACACATTGCAGTCAGTAAAAATCCCCCTTTTGATATTAGGATGGAAGGGTGAAAATTATGTAAGTTGGCACTTTGGAAAAACATACATAAATATCATGGGGCTGGCTATGAAGTTACCCTGCAGCAACCTCTACTATCTTCTTGTGTCTCCCTATGTTTTCACCAATTGAGATTATTTCCCTTAAATCTCATTGACTTTAATTTCTCTGGGATCTTGTGACCACATTGAGCCCAAGATATTGAAGTAGCATTTAATGGTCACTTCAACCTCCTGTCTGGTATCCAGCTGTTTTGTTGACAGGTCTAGATTGAGTATTAGTGGCAGAATGCAAACCAATCATTTCTAAAAGTGGAATTGGAAGTGCTGCATAATAGCATTGTTATCAGTACCCTCAGTGACTGTGGACTGATGGGGTAGTAATTGACCAGGTTAGATTTGTCCGGTACATAGTGTAGAGGAGGTGAGGGCAGCTCTCCCACATTGTTGGAAAGGTGCCAGTGTTATAGCTGTACTGTAACAGCTTGACTTGCGGCATGTCTGGTTCAGCCAGCCAGAATGCGACCAGAACAGTGACCTTCAATATCTGCTGCAATCAGGTTTTTGGTAGCAAGGTGTGTATTAAATAACTAGAGGCTGGTTTGTTTAAGTCTTAAGATCCTGGGAGAATGTCAAATTCATTATCTTGTCACTTTTGTGAAAAGTTGATTACAAATACCAGCTTCATCTTTTGACCTCACTTGATGGCCTCTACTGTGAAAGGAGATGTTTATGGAGCCGTAGCCTCTCACTAGTTGTTTATTAGTACATTCTCATTGACCTGGTGGTGGAGGAATTGTAAAGCTTTCATCTGAGCTTTTGGTTGCTGTATTAACTAAATGACCTCTGTGTGGTCCTGTTATAGCATAATTGTGTTGGTATCACATTTTCAAGAATGCTTGATACTGCTCTTGATTTACTCTCCTGTTCTCATTGAACCAGTTTTGGTCATCTTCCTTGATTATAATGGTAAAGTGAGACCTATGCTAGATCATGTGGATACAAACTATGTGAATTACAGTTTTGCTGCTGTGGGACTCTATCATTTCACAGTTCTCCAGGCTTTAGTTCTTTGATCTGTCTTAACTTTATCCCATATACCATGGTAGTAATATCATATAACATGAGGCAAGGCTTCTTATTCACTAAGACTGTTTGATGCTCTGTTCTACCTATTGGTATGCACAGATCTATGTGCCACAGCTAACACTGGACAATTCAACACGTACAAAATGCTGGAGGAACTCAGCAGGTCAGGCAGCATCCGTGGAACTGACCTGCTGAGTTCCTCCAGCGTGTTGTATGTGTTGATTTGACCACAGCATCTGCAGTGTACTTAGTGTAACACTGGACAATAATTTTTTCAGAAGTGTTGCTTCCTCAGATTTTTTTTAATGATAGACCACTTGAAACTGAACACAAACATAATTTTGGACTATTTGTATCGCATAGGAATTTGGAGAGACAAGAATTTTTTATTGAATATAATGCATTTAATTGAATGACGGTGCTGATGTTTGTAATACTTCAGCGAAGCTAAAAATGGTTTGTTGATCATTTTTATTTGTTCTTAGAGTTTGATTCTTCTTGCTTAAGCACTGATGGATTCCAGTTGCCCTGCTAATGTCTCTATGACCGCAACGTCCCGGTGAAACCTTTCACCATGCTTGTCAGTGACAGCACCAAGATTTGCAGCAAAGATGTCTAAGTGGGAATGCAGAAAACAAATCTTCAGTGACATGTTGCACTTCATGCTTGAAGCATGTTGTCAACCAGCTGCATGTAGTTTGGTGCTCTGTAGTTTACAAGAAATTTTCAAAAACATTCTTGAATGTCTTCTGTGCAATTTTCTCCGGTCCAACTAGAATTTCTTTGTATTGCCTATCATTGATGACCTGTTTGATTTGTGAACCAGCAAAATGCCTTCCTTAATCTTGGCATCAGCTATTCTGGGAAACATCTATATTAAATATCGAAATCCTTCATGGAAATTTATAGCGTTTCTAAACCCTGTCCTGCCATGCAGCATAAGTGTGTTTAGGCATGCCCGGATAAGATAGAAAACTTTTCAGCTTACATTGTGGGCAACATTTTAATTGACTTAAATTATGAATTGAAATAACAAATATAAGTGATTTCAAAATCAATAGGGAAATTTCATGGTGATTTTCATATCAGCAGCCCAAAATCCATAGGATACACCCAAAAGTGTTCAGGAAGCAAGTTCTTTGTTGTCCAGTGTAATCTGCTGAGGTGCAGTCTTTTCTGTTTGCAGAACTTGTAGGAACACTGCCTCAAAGCTGCCCTTAGCAATAAAGGTTTGAAGTCCCCACCTTGAGTAAATTCAGTGTACTTCCTGCTACATGTACAGTGTGTACTAACTGACGGGCAGTAATCAGGAGAGGAGTTTCTTGTTGATAGAAAGGACTGTAGGCATTTGAATCTTGATCACAGAAAATGGAACATGGGAAGCATTGTGGATCAAGTAGCATCTGGAGCAGAGTTTCAATCTGAAACCTTGATGTACACCTTAGGTCTCCACAGATGCTGCTTCACTTGCTGAGTTCTTCTTGTTGATATTATTTGCAGTGATACCATATGACTTAATTGAGTCTTAAATGACGTTGAGAACTGAGCCACTCCTTACTGTGCTTCCAATGTGTGCAAAATACACCAGTAATGTTGGTGTATGGTTTTGTGATACATTTCTGACACTGTCATTTCACTAATCTGTTACAATAAATTCTCAGATGAGGTCATCATTGAAATTGAGTGGGCCCACATTCCTTCTGTCTGAACCTGGTGTCTCAGTCAGGGCCAAATCATCCTTTTGTAATTTTAGTTGTTCCACTTCAAAGTAGTTCATGTAGCAATGGCTGCAGTGTCATTTCAGAAGCACTTTAAGAATTAATTTTTTTGTTGGAATTGCCTGTGGGCCAGACTGCATAAGAATAGCTGATTAGAATTTTGCAATTATCTTACAACTTAAAAGATTTTATCTTGTAGTGGCACTAGTTTTCTTTTTTGCCTTCAAGCCACCAGCTGCAACTACTCTCAATAGGCCCATACACTTACTGGGAAGCAAATGTTTAGGAGCAAAAGCAATTCCAATAGATAGTTCCTTGAAAACATGTAAGGATTAAAGTTCTGACTTCACTATTGGAAAGCTGCATTCCAAGGGAACCCCTGCAAGAACAGCTCACCGTTGTAAGTACAGAATTATTGCCAAGTATTGTGCACGACCAGAAGTGTAATGTTTGTTGTTCAGCAGTTAGAAAGACTTCCCTACAAATATGCTGAGGTTGCCCATTGTGTCCAGTGCTCCCGATGCGGCCTCTTCTGTATTGAGACCTGTCGTAAATTGAGGGACCATTTCACCGAGCACTTTCACACCATCTGCCACAAGTTGGAATTTCTAGTGGCCAAACGTTTTAATTCCCATTCCCGTTCCAATATGTCAATCCCTGGTCTCCTCTTGTGCTAAGAGGAGGCCACCTTCAGGGTGGAGGAGTAATACCTTGTATTCCATCTTGGTGGCCTCCAACCTGAATATTGATTTCTCCCTCCAGTAAACAAATTTCACAACTTCCTCTATTCCCCACTCTGACTATTACTCACCTGCCTATTATTTCCCTCTTGGTCCCTCCTCCTTTCCTTTCTCCTATTGTCTGCTCTCCTCTCCTATCAGATTCTTTCTTCTCTAGCCCTTGACCTTTCCTACCCACCTGGCTTCACCTATCACCTTCTAGCTCTCCTCCTTCCCTTCCCACTTCCCACCCCCACCTTTTTATTCTGGCATCTCTCCCCCCCCCCCCCCAGTCCTGAAGAAGGATCTCAGCCCAGAACGTCAACTGTTTATTGATATCCATAGATGATCCCTGACCTGCTGAGTTCCTCCAGCATTTTTTGTGTGTTGGTTTGGATTTCCAGCATCTGTAGACTTTCTCATGTTTAGAAAATAAATGTTGTTTTAATGTAACAGCATACCATGGAACCTTATAGAAGTAAATGAATAAAGTACAAGGTACATCTTATAAACACTATACTGCCGAGAAGGAGGCCATTTGGCCCATTTTATTCACGCAGGCATATAGCCCACCAATCCCATTAAACCCATTCCCCCTCACACACCAACATCTTTTTGAATCTTTTACTGATGATCTATACTAAGGGGAAATTTACAACAGTCATTTAATCTATAAGCACATCTTTGGGACGTGGGAAGAAACTGGAGTACTCAGGAAACCCACACAGTTGCAGATAAAATGTGTGAATGCCACTGTGATGATGCCTGAGCACAGGATCGAACACGAGTCCTTGGAGCTGTCTGGCAGCACTTATGAGCAGTGCCGCTATGCTGTCTAGATGTTACAGCTAATGGAGAAAAATAAAATTTACTTTTCAAGAATTTTAGAATTCCTTGGATGAACTGGCTACTTGCTTCTCATGGTTTTTTTATTAAAATTGCTTGGAGGACCCTTGTCATTTACTCAGAAATCACTTGCATTCAATTTTGACCCTGAACAGATATTGTGCTAACAATATTTTTTTCAATCCCTGCAGTTGGTTACATGCTATACATGTAAGGAAACATCAAGATTTAATGGAGCAAAAAGAAGATCTCTGGCTGTAAGGCCCCACATCCCAAGAAGCTTAACCAAGAATAAAAGTGACATAAAGACACTTGAAGGAAGAAGGATGCCCCAGTCCACTGAGAAAGCAACCAAATATTCCCCGCTTGTGAATAAATTGAGTTCAGAAATCAAGAGTCCAGCTACAACCCCACGGTATTTATACTATTTATTTCAATTTCATTTCCTCATGATTTATATCTAGGTCTTAACTGTAATAGGGATTTCATGAGGTGAACCAGTATCCTGAGGAAATTGGGTGTTTAAAATTTCTCTTCTACGATTTTCTGGATTCAATCTAAAACCCTTTACCCTTAATTCTTTCATGTGTGGTCAAATCGCAGAATATCATATGGCTATGAAACAAAACTAAGCACAGAAATAACAATGTTAAGCTATATAAGATCTTGGAGATATTTCAAAACCTATTTGTGTTTTTTTTAATTTTAGCATTTTGTCTTCATAAGCTACATAGATGCATGTTGTAGACCCCTGGGATTTGAATGAGCACAAATCTATGTAGGTTAGAAGTTCAGAGACTGAAAAAGAGAGCACTGAAGTAGTCAAATTTAGATGCCACAGTTTCAGCAGCTGGTGAACTGAGCCTGGTGGTCTGAACCTGTTGAACCTGGTGTTACTAAGACGGAAAAGGCAATGTTACTCTTGGTTCAATCAGCTCCTGGTATGGAACATAGAATAGTACTGCACATTATGGGAGGGCTTGTCAAAGATCTGAGTTGATGCAACAAAAAGCAGTGGCTTTAGTATTTTCTTTGTTTAATTCAAGGAAATGTTTGGTCCTCCTGTAGTGTCTAAATGACATACAATGTATATGACAAACAAAAATTGCTGGAGTGCTCCAGTGAGATGTTTGAAGGAACTGAATGCCATCAGTGTACATGTGGAACCTGGAGGATTTTAACAACTTTATTAAGGGATAGACAACCAAATTACTTAAAGTGACATTTCAAAGGTAACTGGGTGAATCTGGGCAGAAAAAACATTGCAGTTGATTATCTGGTTCCAACAAAGTGAAACCAACCAAGGAGAAGTGTTATTGTACAGCCTTCAACTTTGCAAAGTATGTTATTTGTAACATTCAGAGCCATTTCCAAATAGGGACAATAAGGGATGAAAATCCAAAACTTTAGCAATTTAGAGTAAATCTAACTTCTAAGCTTTCAGCCTTCATTCCAGTTATTAGTACTTCACACCAGCAGGTTCTATTCTCAGGCTGTAGAGAGCATGGTAGTGTTTGTATGTGTGTCACTATAGACTGGATCTATAACCCTCCTACCCCACACCCTTCACCCAGTACTTCTCCCCAAGAGCTGCTATTGACTTGTTCATACTGCAGCTATCACTAGAGAAGGAGTTCACTGGCCTTGTACACTGTAGTGAGAATGTGAGTAGAAATCTATACTAAAGTAAATACTCAGACTTTTACATTTTCCAATGGCAGCAGCACAAGGTGGTGTGCAGTCTAGTCCTTTTAACTAACAACAGCAAACTGATAGAAGTGAGGTGAGTGTAACGAGGAGAGAAATTAAAAAGGGGAAGATCAAAGGGCTAAATGAGGCAAATTGATAGTGATATGGGTAAAGCTGGCAATCAACAAGGCTGTAGTGGAAATGAGAGTGTACCATCAGGATGAGCATGATGTGCAATTATTGCTGTAAAATGCCACTTCGAACTAATCCATTGGAGAAGAACGGTGCCAAGTTTAGTTCATTAAAGAGGGTGATTACCAGGATTTATGATTTTGAAGAAGTCTTTCTGTGAAAAGAGAGCTTGCCAAACAGGTTATCAAGTGATCCTTGATGAATGTGTGAGAGGGCTTTGGTAAAGTTAGGTTTGTAAGAAGCTAGATGTCAATGTTTAGATTTAAAGTATATTAATAATGAAGACAAGTTAGTGTAGGAGGCAGTCATTTGGCAAGTTAACTTTGAACCAGCTCTATATAATAGAATCCAGCTGGTCCTCCTTTCTGCTCTCTTCTCCAGAGTCCTCAAGTTCTTGTCCAGCTCAATGTTGAATACAGTAATTAGAATAATCACCATTATAGGAAACATAAAAATTATGAGCAGGAGTTGGCCACCTGGCCAGTTGATCCTGCTGTGCCATTCAATA
The DNA here is from genome assembly GCF_030144855.1 of Hypanus sabinus. Lineage (NCBI taxonomy): Eukaryota > Metazoa > Chordata > Chondrichthyes > Myliobatiformes > Dasyatidae > Hypanus > Hypanus sabinus. Next base: position 56,364,155 of record NC_082725.1, on the reverse strand, counting down.
AAATCATGGCTGGTCTGTATCATCTCTAAAACCAGTATGTCTTTGCTCAAGTACTATAAGGAGACTAGAAAACACAAGACTTTGGTGTGGCCTCACCAGTATGCTGTGGAGTTACAGTTTAACTTTTTGTTCTGAAATTCAATCTCTCTATGCAGTGAAGGTCAACATTCCACTTGCCTGCTTGATAACCTGTGGTACCTGCAGAACAATCTTTTGTGATTCATTCACAACCACTCCCAACCGCATGATGGAAGTTTTCACCATTTAAACAATCTGATCTATTTTTTCCTTCCAAAGTGGATGATTTTGCATTTACTCCATCTGCCAGACCTTTGTCCACTCACTTAATCTATCTATATCTCTTTGCAGACTTTCTGCATGCTCTGTACAATTTGCTTTTTCATTCAATTTAGTGTCAACAGCAAAAGCTACACTCCTTACCCCTCTTCTAGATCATTAATATATATACAGAACAGTTGTAGGGCTAGCACAGTTCCTCTCGACCTACTTTCTGTATTCATCATGGTTACAAATTCTTCTCTCAGAACGACTTGCAACTCCCCCAAACCTAGGAGAGCCACTTTAGCATCTTCAGTCTATATACATAATTAAAATCCCTCATTCCTTTCTTTCTTTTTCAATCTTTTTATTAAATTTCATATATAAAAAAAAACAACACATAATAATGAATAGATTACAGATTCAATAAACTTGAGATTACATTAGTAATAGGATAATAATATCCTATTAAAACATCCATCAACAAAAGGTACATAAATCCATCAAGTCTATATAAATATATATGAAAAAAAAACAAAAATAATCATCAAAAAAAGAAAAAAAAAATTGAGATTATATATGAGAAAAAATATATATTAAAAAAAATACTAAACTATAACTAACATGGGCAATAATAGTACTTTATAAATATATGAAGGTGTTAAGAAAAGAACTCCGGAACTCCATACCTGAACAAGGATAAGTAGAGAAAAGGATCTGAAATAGGCCAAATTAATTCATATGAAAGTGTCGAATAAATGGTCCCCAGGTTTCTTCAAATTTAATTGAAGAATCAAAGATAGTGCTTCTGATTTTTTCCAAACTCAAATAAGAAATAGTTTGGGAGAACCACTGAAATATAGTAGGAGGATTTACTTCTTTCCAGTTTTGTAATATAGACCTTCTGGCCATTAATGTTACAAAGGCAATCATTCGTCTGATTGAAGGGGAAAGCTGATTGCCATCTTCATTTGGTATACCGAAAATTGCAGTAATAAAATGGGGTTGTAAATCGATATTCCATACTGAGGAAATGACATCAAAAATGTCCTTCCAATAGTTATGTAAAGTGGGACATGTCCAAAACATGTGAGTCAATGAAGCCACTTCTAAGTGACATCTGTCACATTGAGGATTAATATGCGAATAAAATCGGGCAAGCTTATCTTTAGACATATAAGCTCTATGTACAATTTTAAATTGTATTAAAGCATGTTTAGCACAAATAGAGGAGGAATTAACCATTTGTAAAATTTTTTCCCATTTATCTGTTGATATATTACATCGAAGTTCTTTTTCCCATTCTTGTCTAATTCTATCCGATATTTCTGGCTGTATCTTCATAATCATGTTATAAATAAAAGCTACTAATCCCTTCTGACAAGGATTAAAAGTAAAAATCAAATCTGAAAAATCCGATGGAGTTGAATTAGGAAAAGATGGAAGAATTTTATGTAAGAAATTTCTAATTTGTAAGTATCTAAAAAAATTAGATTTAGGTAATTCAAATTTGTTGGATAGTTGATCAAAAGACATCAAAGTACCTTCAAAAAAAAGATCACGAAAACATTTTATACCTTTCCTTTTCCATATACTAAAAGCTTGATCTGTCAATGAAGGTTTAAAAAAAAAATTACATAAAATAGGGCTGTCCAGAGCAAAGTTTTTCAGATTAAAAAATTTGCGAAATTGAAACCAAATTCGTAGTGTATGTTTAACAACAGGGTTAGATATCTGTTTATTGAATTTGGCTAAATCAATAGGAAGAAAAGAACCAAGAACGGAAAATATAGAATATCCCTTAACCTCACTACATTCCAAATTTACCCACTGTGGGCACACAGGTGAATCCAGATCTAGTTTCCAGTACATTAGGTTACGAATATTATTCGCCCAATAATAAAATCTAAAGTTAGGTAAAGCTAGACCACCATCTTTTTTAGACTTTTGTAATTGCCTTTTGCTTAACCTAGGATTTTTATTTTGCCACACAAATGAGGAAATTTTTGAATCAATATTATCAAAAAAAGATTTAGGAATAAAAATTGGTAAAGCTTGGAATAAATATAAAAATTTCGGTAAAATCATCATTTTAATAGCATTAATCCGACCAACTAATGATAAAAATAAGGGAGACCATCTTGTAGTAAGTTGCTGAATTTGATGAAGCATAGGTAAAAAATTCAGTCCAAATAAATCTTTATATTTCTTGGTGATTTTTATACCTAAATAGATAAAGTTATCAGTAACAACTTTAAATGGCATCCTATCACTCAATAAAGTTTGCGCGTTTAAAGGGAATAACTCACTCTTATCTAAGTTTAACTTATAACCAGAAAAGCTACCAAATTGAGCCAACAAGGATAAAATAGCAGGAATAGACCTACTAGGATTAGAAATATATAACAACAAATCATCAGCATAAAGCGATAATTTGTATAACTTCTCATTACGGGTAATACCAAAAATATTAGGAGACTCACGAATAGCAATAGCTAAAGGTTCTAATGCAATATTAAATAATAAAGGACTTAAAGGACAACCTTGTCTCGTACCACGAGATAATTGAAAAAAAGAGGATCTATAATTATTTGTAAGAACAGAAGCAACAGGTTTATAATATATTAATTTAATCCATGATATAAAATTAGGACTAAAATTAAAGTTTCTCAATGCATTAAATAAATATGTCCATTCAACTCTATCAAAGGCTTTTTCAGCATCTAATGAGATAACACATTCTGGGGTTGTAGGTGATGAAGTATAAATTATGTTAATCAATTTTCTAATATTAAAAAAGGAATACCGATTCCTAATAAAACCAGTTTGATCTTCTGAAATAATCTGTGGTAATACCTTTTCTAATCTAATGGCTAAAATTTTTGTAAGAATCTTAGAGTCTACATTTAATAATGATATAGGGCGATAAGATGCACATAAAGTAGGATCTTTATCTTTTTTAAGAATTAGAGAGATAGTAGCTTCATAAAACGATTGAGGTAATCTCTTCTTAACAAACGCATCATTAAAGATTTCACATAGCCAAGGAGAAAGCAATAAAGAAAAAGTTTTAAAAAATTCTACAATAAAACCATCAGGATCAGGAGCTTTCCCTGAATTCATTGATGAGATAGCCTCTCTTATTTCATCCATAGAAATAGGAGCATCAAGCAAGCTACAATCTTCATCTATCAGTTTAGGAATATTCAAGTTATTAAAAAAATTATCCATCGTAAACCGGTCACCGTCAAATTCTGATTGATATAAAGATTTATAAAAATCTTGAAAAGTGTTATTGATTTCTTTATAATCAGTAGTTAAATTACCGTCTTGTTTACGAATTTTAATAATTTGTCGCTTAGTCGAAATAGCTTTTAATTGATTAGCTAACAATTTACCAGTTCGATCACTATGAATATAAAATTGAGCCCTAGTCTTAATTAATTGATTCTCAATTGAGGAAGATAATAATAAACTATGTTCCATTTGAAGCTCAACTCTCTTCTTATAAAGTTCTTTGGTAGGAGTAACGGAATAAATCTTATCAATTTCTTTAATTTTATCCACCAATAAAGCTATATCTGAATATCTTTGTTTTCTTTTACCAGCGGAATATGAAATAATTTGTCCACGAATAAAAGCCTTGAAAGAGTCCCAAAGTATTCCTTTGTCAATCTCTTCATTATAGTTTGTTGAAAAAAATAAGTCAATTTGTTGTTTTATGAAGGTAATAAATTCTGGATCTTGAAGCAAAGTAGCATTAAGTCTCCAAGATCTAGTATTGATAGAAGAGTCCGGAATCTTAATAGATAACTTCAAAGGCGCATGATCCGAAATAGCAATAGAATCGTATTTACAATCAATAACATCTGTTAATAAACGATGATCAATAAGGAAATAATCAATTCTAGAATAACTATGATATACATGTGAAAAAAATGAAAATTCTTTAGGGTTCAAAAACCGCCATATTTCAGTAATTCCAGAATCAACCATAAAAGAATTAATAAGTAAAGCTGATCTATTCGGAAGAGTTCGAATAGGTTTAGATCTATCCATCGAAGGATTCAAACAACAATTAAAGTCTCCACCCATAATCAACATATATTCATTCAAATTAGGAAGAGAAGTAAATAAACGTTTAAAAAATTCAGGACAATCAAAGTTTGGAGCATAAATATTAACTAAAACAACTTTCCGATTAAAAAGTGAACCAGTTATCAACAAAAATCTACCCTGTGGATCAGAAATAATTTCATAATGTGTAAACGAAATTGAGGCGTCTATAAAAATAGACACACCCCTAATTTTAGCGGTACAATTTGAGTGAAATTGTTGACCTTTCCAGAACCTAAAAAAACGTTGATTATCCTCCCTCCTAATATGGGTCTCCTGTGCAAAAATAATATTAGCGTTCAATCTATGGAATACTTTAAATATTTTTTTACGTTTAATCGGATGATTTAAACCATTAGTATTCCACGAGATAAAGTTAATAGATTTATCCATCATACCAATATTAATTGTGTGTATCATAAAAGGTTAAAAAGACACATAACCCACAATTTAGGAAGAAGGAAAATTGATTCAGGAGCAACCGGAGATCCTGACACCTCAACAATATTAACAATTTAAAGTCAGCCCATAAACTAAAAGCAAAAAAATAAAAAGCAAAAGCATGAAAAAAGATCCCTCCCCCCTCCCCCCACCCTTTGAAAGAAAGCCAAGCGGCAGGCGCATAAACTAATACTAATATTACCCCCATTTCAAGATGGCAGCTCCATAAGAAAATTTTTTAAGAAAAAACTATATAACACCCTAATTAAAATATAGAGTTGCAAAAAAAAAAAAATATATATATATATATACCTACATATATATATATATACATACACATACACACACATATCAGACAAGTCAAAAAAAAACTAAAATAGTAAAACCAGAAAAATCATTAATAAAAAAAAATGAACATTAAAGTTTAAAAATGTGATACACCTTTAAAAAAGAAATTCCATATTCAGATACAAAGATGACGTTTCACAAGCCAAGACTTATGGGAAGAAGAAACGACATTTTGAGAAAGCCATATTACAAAATATGAATATAAATTCAGCAATCTAATAAGAAAATTTAGTAAAAAAATGTTATCAAAATAGAATTTTTTTTTAAAAAAAAAGGATTTAATAGACACTACAACATATATAAAAAAAAAGACTAAAAAAAAGAATTCAAAACCTTTGTTCCATTTCTAAATACAGGCAAGCAAATAAACGCTTATAAAAAGTAAAGACTTATGGGAAGAAGAAACGACATTTTGAAAAAATAATTCATTATTACAAAATACAAACGTGTATAAAGAAGGATATTATAAAAATTAAAACAGCATCTATAAGCAATAATAATAGTAGTAAAAAAAAAGACCCAGACCCATAGTTCAAAATAAAAAGTTATAACCCAACTTCCAGGGTTAAAACTTAAAATGAAATGGCATCCTCTCTCCAAAAAAAAATCTTCAATGTAACTCATAGTTCAAGTTGCACTAGAGGATCGATATTCTTCAACAAATTTCTTCGCTTCTTCAGGAGTGTTAAAAAAGTGTAGACTGTTGTCGGGCAGCACCATTCTAAGCTTCGCTGGATACATTAAAGCTTGTTTAAATCCAATCGAATGAATCTCTGCCATCACTGGTTTAAAAGCGATCCTGGCTTTCATTACTTCATACGAATAGTCTTCAACAATTCGAAATGAGTAATTTTTGAAGGAGATCATACCTTTTTTACGAGCTAACTGAATTAGAAGCTCTTTCTCACGAGGATAATGAAGGCGAACAATCACCGCTCGTGGTTTATCAGACACAGACGAAAGCCTCGCAACTCTGTGAGCGCGGTCGATAACAGGTTCATTTTTCAAACCTTCACCACCGAAAATTTCCCACAGTAATTTAGAGAAAAATTCAGTTAAATCACCGGACTCAACTTTTTCGGGAATTCCGATGATGCGCAAATTCTGTCTGCGAGAACGATTTTCAAGATCAGTAATTTTAAACTTATACTGATCTAAAGTTTTAGCAGTCGACTCTATCTTCTTCTCTAACACTTCAATTGTACGTGCTTTTTCACAAATTGATTGTTCAAGAGTCGTGATCTTATTTCCAAGCTGCTGAACCACTAACGCCTGCGACTGAAACTTAGTTTCAAGCGATTTAACAACTCCTTCAAAATCGGATATTTTCGTAGTAATCCTCCTTTCCAAACTTAACAGTTTACTGTCCAATTTACCTTCTAGTCTGCCTTCCAGACCCGCAAATTTAGCATCCAGTTTATTGTCCAATTTGCCTTACATACCCGCAAATTTAACATCCAGTTTAATGTCCAAAAGACCAGAAATTGCGTCGATGGATACAGGATCCTTAGCCGATTTCTTACTTGTAGCCATTTTAGGTTTGACAAGATTAGATCAACTATTATTTTAGGAAAAAAGGGTCAATCAAAGGTAGCAACTCATATGATTAAGTTCGAAAAGATCTAATTAAAGGGTGATTATAGTTAAAAAAATAAAGAGCGCCTAAAAGGCAGATGCTTACGTCGCCATCTTGAAACTCCACCCCTAAAATCCCTCATTCCTAAATCATTAATTCACTGTACATGCTACTTAATGCAAAAATGGTTTGTCAGAATTGTGGTTTCATTATCAAAAGTTCATTGCTACAACAGGAGATTCCTCATAAAATATGTCCTTTCACGCCATCTCAATACAACTGTAAAAAGCATGATGTTGACCAAAAAGTTGGCTGAGAATTGCTGATAATTGTATTGATACTTTTTGAAACAGAGGATTGAGTAAAAGCTAATTCCCCTTTAACAACAATGTGCATGTAAATAACAGAATTGTACAAAGACAATCCAGGTGGACATGTAGACAACCTGTCCAGCGCCAGAGAGAAAGAGAATGGGAGGTAATTGGCTGAAGAAGTGCTTTGGAAGACATGATGTTGAGAACTGGAAGGATAAGATAGAAAATACAAGAGCAGCCACTAATGGGCTAATACAACATTAGAAGGTAGTGATATAAATGTGTTACAAATGCGCAGGAGAGAGGCACAGCAGTAAAGCAATGTAATTTGTGTGTGAAGTATGAATCACTGAGTCATTTGGGTCAGCAAGGGTGGGTGGTGACTTGGTGGGAATTTGAACTGAGCTGTAGAGGCTGTAAAGCAGTCATTCAGAAATTGTCCCCTGCCTGGCCTGATTTGTTCTTATGGTACATTTCTGGCATATTGATAATTCTAGTGATCATGCTTGAAAATGTAATCATTGTAAAACAATTTCAGAATTAGTAAATGTTTTTGGGGAAATTAATTATGTACTGAAAGTTGTCATCTTGGTCAATATGATTAAGTCTAGATAAAGATTGGGAGCCAAACCTAATTTGAATGGAAACTGACCTACAGTTTCATTTAAATGGCCAGTTCCAAATCAAATCAAAGTTTAATTATCATTCAACCATACATGAATACAGCAGAACAAAACAGCATTCCTCTGAGGCCAAGTTGCAAATTGTACATAGAACCTTGGCTGTTTGGATAAAAAAAATTGGCTTAAAGGAAGAAAGCAGAGGGTAGCTATGGAAGGAAAGTATTCTGCCTGGAGGTCGGTGACTAGTGGAGTGCCGCAGGGATCTGTCCTGGGACCCCTGCTATTTGTGATTTTTATAAATGACCTGGATGTAGAGGCGGAAGGATGGGTGAGTAAGTTTGCAGATGACACAAAGATTGGAGGAGTTGTGAATGAAGCTGAAGTTTGTTGAAGGTTACAAGAGGATATAGGCAGGCTGCAGAGTTGGGCAGAAAAATGGCAGATGGAGTTCAATCCAGACAAGTGTGAGGTGATGCATTTTGGAAGGACAAACCAGAAGACTGAGTACAGGATTAATGGTCAGTTACTTAAGAGTGTGGATGAACAAAGGGATCTTGGGGTTCAAATCCATACATCCCTCAAGGTCGCTGAACAGGTTGATAGGGTAGTTAAGAAGGCCTATGGGATGCTAGGCTTCATTAACAGGGGGATTGAGTTCAAGAGTAGAGAGGTCATGTCGCAACTCTACAAATCTCTGGTGAGACTGCACTTAAAGTATTGTGTTCAATTCTGGTCACCTCATTATAGGAAGGATGTGGAAGCTATGGAGAGGGTGCAGAGAAGATTTACCAGGATGTTGCCTGGTTTGGAGAACAAGTCATATGAGGCAAGGTTAGCAGAGCTGGGACTTTTCGCTTTGAAGCGTAGAAGAATTGAGAGGGGACTTGATAGAGGTCTACAAGATTATGAGAGGCATAGATAGGGTGGATAGTCAGTACCTGTTTCCCAGGGCACCAATAGCAAACACCAGAGACCATATGTACAAAATTAGGGGAGGGAAGTTTAGGGGAGACATCAGGGGTAAGTTTTTTTACACAGAGGGTTGTGAGTGCCTGGAATGACTTGCCAGGGATGGAGGTGGAGGCTAAAACATTAGGGGTATTTAAGAGCTTCTTGGACAGGCACATGGATGAAAGAAAAATGGAGGGTTATGGGGTAGTGTGGGTTTAGTACTTTTTTTTAAGGATTATATGAGTCGGCACAACATGGAGGGCAGAAGGACCTGTACTGTGCTGTAGTGTTCTATGGTTCTATAGCAATTCCACATAGTGAGCATAAAACAGTCACACAAAAAAAAATATGTATATAGCCCAAGTGTCTGAGTAGCATGTCCTGCAAATTGATGGTGCAATTCCTGGCACTACACAGACATATGTAATCCGGTCTGTCATTCCACTGATCAAACACTGAAGGGCAGCAGTGATGGAAGAGGCCAACCCCCAACTAAGCCTAGATGCCATGCAACACTGCCTTTGACGTCTCCTCTCCTGGACTACAGCAACAAGCCCACAGCTTGAGGCCTTGTCCTCACTACAACCAAGGGTACGCAACTTCTCCGCCACCAGTTGTGTCACCAAACAAGGGAAACAATCTTGCAACAGCTTACATTATCAATGTCTAACAGGGTCTTGACAGGGACAAGAGAAATATCCAAGACAATTACCCACTGTTACACTGCCTGCCACCTTCACGCACCAATGCTGATGCCTTCCTGTAGCAGGCAGCAACATGGTCTTCACCCAGTTAGCTCAGAGATGCACGTTTCTGATTACCTAACCATTTTGCATACAATGCAGTTCTGTGGTAATAAAATTGTACTATACCATAATGTGCCTGTCTTGTATTCTGTTTCCTGGTTAATGAAGACTAGCATCTTGTATGCTCTTTTTACCACCCTAAATGGTAATTGGTTTACGTGTAATAACACACACTTTTGCTTAGATGCCATCCAGATAAATCATCGCATACATGCATACATTGAGTAGTACAAAAGAACATTAACAGAATGTAGAATTTCATGTTCCAGTTAAAGAGGAAGTGAAGTGCAGGTAGACAGAGCAATGGCCATGACAAGGTACATTGAAAGATTGAGTTGTGTAACTTATTAAGCTGTCCATTGGAAGGCTGTAACAGTGGGATAGAAGCTGTTCTTGAGTCTGGTGGTATGTGTTCTCAAGCATCTATCTACCTTTGCTGCAACCACAAGGTCCCAGCTAGCAAGTAATATCAAAGTGGGTAGTAGAAGTTTTTCCAAGTATGTTTTTAAAAAAAAGAGAGAAATGAGGGGATATAGGACTGCTAGAAAAAGAGGCAGGAGAAATAATAATGGGGGACAAGGAGATGGCTGATGAACTAAGTGAGTTTCTTACATCACTGTTCACTGTGGAAGATGCTAGCAGTATGCCTGATGTTGTAGTGTGCGAAGGAAGAGAAGTGGATGAAGTTACTGTTACAAGAGAGAAGGTGCTCAAAAGTGCAAGACTTCAAGGTACGTAAGTCACCTGGACCAGAGGAACTGCACCCTAAGGTTCTGAAAAAGGCAGCATTAGAGATTGTGGTGGCGTTAGATTTTAAATTAGAGTCTGGCATGGTGCCAGAGGACTGGAAAATTGCAAATGTTATTCCATTCTTTAAGAAAGGAGGTAGGCCACAGAAAGGAAGTTATAGACCAGTTAGCCTGACCTCAGTGGTTGGGAAGATGTTGGAGTCAGTTGTTATGGATGAGGTGATGGAGTACTTGGTGACACAGGAGAAGATAGTACTAAGTCAGCATGGTTTCCTTCAGGGAAAATCCTGCCTGACGAACCTGTTGGAATTCTTTGAGGTGATTACAAGTAGGATAGATAAAGGGGATGAAATGGATGTTGTATATTCAGACTTTCAGAAGGCCTTTGACAAGGTGCCACACATGAGGTTGCTTATCAAGTTAAGAGTATTACAGGAAAGTTACTAACATGGTTAGAGCATTGGCTGATTGGTGGGAGGCAGTGAGTGGGAATAAAATGATCCTTTTCTGGTTGGCTGCCAGTGACTAGTAGTTTTCCATAGGGGTCGGTGTTGGGACAACTCTTTTCATGCTTTATATAAATGATTTAGATGATGGAATAGATGGCATTGTTGCCAAGTTTGCAGATATACGAAGATTGGAGGAGGGGCAGGTAATGTTGAGGAAACAGGTAGAATGCAGGAGGACTTGGACAGATTAGAAGAATGAGCAAGAAAGTGGCAAATGAAATGCAATGTTGGGAAATGCATGGTCATGCACTTTCGTAGTAGAAGTCAGTGTGCGGACTATTTTCTAAACGGGGAGAAAATCTAGGAATCTGAGATGCAGAGGGACTTGGGAGCCCTTGTGCAGAACACCCTGAAGGTTAACTTGCAGGTTGAGTTGGTGGTGAAGAAGGCAAATGCCATGTTAGCATTTATTTGAAGAGGTCTAGAACACAAGAGCAAGGATGTGATGCTGAGGCTTTTTAAGGCACTGGTGAGGCCTCACCTTGAGTATTATGAACAGTTTTGGGCCCCTCATGTTGGAAAAGATGTGCTGGAATTGGAGAGGGTCCAGAGGAGGTTCACAAGGATGATTCCAGAAATGAAAGGGTTATCATGCGAGGAGCATTTGATGTCTCTGGGTCTGTACTTGCTGGAATTCAGAAGGGTGAGGAGGGTTCTCATTGAAACCTTTCAAATGTTGAGAAGATGTGGAAAGGATGTTTCTCATTTTGGGAGAGTCTAGACAAGAGGGCACAGCCGCTGGATAGAGGGGCGCCCTTTTAAAATAGAGATGCAGAGAAATTTCTTAAGCCAAATGGCAGTAAATTTGTGGAATTTGTTGCCACATGCAGCTGTGGAGGCCAGGTTGTTGGGTGTATTTAAGGCAGAGGTTGATGTGATCTTGATTGGACATGGCATCAAAGGTTATGGGGAGAAGACCAGGAACTGGGTTTGAGGAGGAGAAAGAGATTGAATGGCGGAGCAGACTCAATGGGCCAGATGGCCTAATTCTGCTCCTATGTCTTATGGTCCCTAGCATTCATTGTGTATGTCCTTCTATGACTTCAGCTTCACAAATACATGTTAGAAAAATAGAAAGGGAGTTTAGAAGTAGCTTCAGTCATTAAGTTATGGGGGGGGGGGGGGGTTCTAAAAATGTAAGACAGGTGAGGGCAGGAGTTCTCACATTTCAGTAAGTACCCATGTGGATACTTGCAGTGTTATAATGTACGGGTATGGAAACCAAGAGCTGGGTAAGTGGAACTAACAAAGTCCATCTTTAGTCAGCATTTGCTTGGGCAGATTTGGGGAGCAAGGTATATAATGTGGTCAGTGTAAACACATCATAATCAGTATGTGACAGTGTAGAATGCAGCATTTATTTATGCAGAATGATTATCATAACAGATAAAAGTTAAGAGTGAAAGAGTGATATTTTAAGTGAAATACCCAGCATCCTTTTCTCTTCGCGTATATGTTGGTGGTCAACAAACAATATTTCTTAATTTCTAATTTTGGTCTGTAGAATTTAGTGCACGTGATCAGAAATGTTGTTTACCTCAAATGTAAATGGTTATCTAGTGCATTAATATTACTGTTTCTAACTTCCACATTTATTTTTCTAGGACATCTGTTTCTACACCATCTACATCTTCACCATCATTGAAATCAGTTAAAGGAAAGAAGCTGCAATGCTCTCGTCTTAAGATGCTTTTGAATTCTGAGCAGAAACAGCAGAGCACAAAGGCTTCTCTGAAAGATTTCCTGTCTTCAGTGTAAAATGCAATGATGCGATATTTTTAAAATATGGCCTAGATTTCGGCTACACAAGAGAAAATATAATTGAGGGGAGATGGACTGATTGTCAGTATGTATAATCATTTGGATGTACAGCCTTAGTTTTGTGCCAATTGAGTTTTGTAGTATTGTCATAAAATAGATTTTGCTGTTTACAGATGAACTTCTGGAAACATTACAAGAGCAAGCATGTTGGAGCTCTGTGCTACAGTGCAAATGTGGAACTGCAGATTACCCAAAAGCATGTGTGCAGTCTGGTGTACGATAAGCTGATCTGCCATCTGGTTATTTCAGAAACATACTGCTGTTTGCAGGATGATGCAAACACTTGTAGATATTGAAGTTCCAGATAAATGGTTACAGTAACAAATATATATTTAACCAAATACTGCTTTCAGTTTTGTCTCTGCTTAAGTCTTAAAGGATGAGTTTTACTTTCTTAATATTTTAATCTTATGCATGATTCTATAGTGTTTTTCATCTCTCCCTGAAACCATTCTTTAAGCAGAGGCTGCAGGTGGGAAAGATCAGACAAGATGCATGAGTGTCTGGTCAGCTGGGAGATAAATATGAGCAAGGAGAAGAGAGAAGTAAGAAGGTCAGGAGAGGTGGACTAGGAAAAGGGTTTTAATTGTGCTGAAAGAAAATATTATTCATATTTGCCAGTTGGGTTGCTTGAAGGGTGATGATATACTTACAGATTATGTATAAAATACTCTCAATTCCTTGTGATTAAAATGTAGATTTGAAGAAGCACAACTGCAGTTTGATGATGCTTCATATGAGAACACAATGTAAGGCCACTGGGCCTTTTGTCTGCCCAGTAATTCAATATGATTATGGCTGATCTCTGCTGGCCTCAGCTCCTTTATCTTTCTGTCTCCACCTTAAATATATCTAATGATCTGACCTTCATTTCCCTCTAAGGCAGAAAATTCCTCTGTTCCTTCGTGACCTCCCGTGACTGAAAACATCTATCCTGTCAATACGTATTAACAGCTTGAGATTAGATTTATTTATTACACGTATATCAAAGCACAGTGAAATGCATCATTTTTAACAACCAGCCCACAAATGTTGCCACACATTCTGGCACCACCATCGCAAGCCCACAAAGTTACTCAGAAACACACGAGCAGCTTAAAGCACCCACCCACCCTCTCACACCTTCAGAAAGGCCTCAAACCCATTGGGCAAGATGCCTCTAGCCCTTCCTCCAACTTTAACTCTACCCAGCACACCAATCACAAGTTGCATGGACCTCCTTTCCTGATGAACTGTGCCCTCGTGACTATTCTGGGCCTCTACCTTTAAGCTTTGCCTCCAGACTTTGCTGATTTGATCTTCAAGCCTTGACTTCCAGTCTTCCCCAAACCTCCAACCCTAGTGCCCACTAGCCCTTGTGATTCCCACCCATACCTGGGACCTGCTGCCTTTACAGACTTCCTGCCTGGGTCCAGTTTCTGACCAGGTGAACTATCTTCTCAGAGTCTGCATCACATCTTCTGGGATCACTGAAATTCAACATCGGAGCACTTTGACCTGGATTTTAATTCCTGCCCAAATTTGCTACCCTTGACCACTAACTTCCTCTCATTCCTGTTTCTAAACCCTAACCTGACCCTATGTCTTAAATGTCACTGCTTATTCTTGTATATTCCAAGGAGTATAGACCCAAACTGTCTAGCCTTTCTTGACAAACCAGCCCTTTCATCCCAGGAACTAGCCAGGTAGGTCTCCTTTGAACTGCCTCCAGTGCTATGATATCCTCTTTTGTTAAGGGGACCAAAATAGTGCACAGTTTTCCAGGTATGGTCTCATCATGACCCAGTACAACTGTAACAAATCCCTGTTTGTAAACTTCAAACCCTTCATGATTTAAGAAACAACATGCCATTTGCCTTAATTATTTGTTGGACATGTCTGATAACTTTTTGATTTGTGCACTTAAACCCTCTGAACTTCACACATCTGCAATCTCTTTTCATTTGGGTAATCCACCTCTTGATTCTTTTTCCCCAAGTACTTAGGCTTTCATTAGACTTCGTTTGCCAGGTTTTCAACAGCTAACTCAATCTACCCTGCAGACGTTATTGTCTTCCTAATGACATGCCTTCCTCTTATGTTTGTATCATCATCATCAGATGTGGAAACATAACATTTTGTTCCATTCTCCAAGTCACTATTGTAACTAGCAAATAGTTGATTTCCAAAAGCTGATCCCCGGAGCAGGGTACCAGTGATATCCTTCCAGCCTCAAAAAGATCTGCTGGTGATCACTCCTCTCCTCTCTTCCCCCCCCCTCCACAGGTCCCCCCTCCCCACACAGGCCACCCCCCCTCCCCCAGGCCCTCCCTCCTCTGTGCGCACCTCCCCTCCAGGCCCTCTCACACCCCCAGGCTCCCTGCTCTCCGTGAACACCTCCCCACCCTCTCTGCACAGGCCGCCCCTCTCCATGCACACACTCAGCACTCCCCCCCCCCCCCCCCCCCATCCTCGTGCTCTCTTTTCCCTAAGTGTTCTGTGCCATGCAGTCCTGGAAATCAACTGGATGAGTTGAAGATGATGCAAATTGCGGCCTTCATTCCCATTGGTACCATATAAAGTGAAAATTATTACCATATAAGTAAAAAAAAATCATTTCAATAGCAAATGCCATTCTTTTTCCCTTCCTCCAAATTGTGTACTCCTGTTGTTGAAAATGGCCATGATTAAAAGAATCATAAGTGAAAGACTGAAGTAGAAATTAAACTGAAAGCAAGTGAGTAGCCTGTCATGTGAACCTGAGAATCAGTCTGGTACAGTTTCCTTAGACAGTGTTCTCCTGAGCAAAGGGGAAAGAACCCATCTGCAGAAACAGATTATCAGCAGAACGTATTGTGATAGAGCGATGATCACATTGTAAGAAGTGACAGTCTGGTGCTGCTCGGTTTGGAACTGACTATATGTTTTGAGAAATAAAATATTTCTCTAGGTTGTGGCACGACATAAGAAAAGGCAATTTGCATCGTTTATCCTTCACTACCCATCTGAGCAGTCTTGTTTTGTGATTAACATTGGTATAACAAATCTACCACAACTCCCACCTCCTTTGTGATTCTACTGGGCAGGCCTGTTTTTCACTCTAGCCCAGTTATCAGTGACAGGGATGTGGAAAATCTCTTTCTATAATTATTAGATATGTTTAATAGGCTTTGACAAAGTCCCTTGTTCATTTCTTGTAAAACAAAAAGTAAAAGCTTGATTTTTTTCTGGACTTCATCTTCAGTTTTTGTGGAAGGAGAGCTGAGTTACTGAACTCAGCTTACTGAACTTAAAGAATGGACTACTTTGGTTGTTTTCGGCTTTCCCAAAATGATTATGACATTACTATTTGCAGATAATGTTGTCTTGTTGGTGAATTACCTGAGAAATGATGAAATTTACCCATTTTCTTGGTCAAAGAATTAAGCAACAAAATATTTAAAAAGGGTCTGCATGCATGAAAAGGGTGTTTATGATGTATTAAATGCTAAAATTGTTAATGTAATTTCAGTGAGCTTTTTAAAAACAAAGGCCTGCTCAACTGTAAAATTAAACTCCTATCTGATTGTTGCCATAAATGTAACATTTTAATATGCTTTTTGTATATATCAATATTTCAAACTAAATTTGCAAATCATTCCAAACTGAATGAAATAATGAGCCAAGCAAAACCCCCATGTTGTACCAGAACACATATTAGATGTAACCCAATATATGCAGGCTGGTCCCTTCAAGTTAAGTGGCCTTTCTCCGAAAGGGAGATGGTCATCATAAATTAACACTGCTAACTTCCAGTTAACCATACACTTACTTATTTATTCATTAATTCATTCATCAACAAGACATTGGTTCACTTAAGAAAGACGGGAAATATCTGGGCAGCCTTAATATTTCAGGGTTTTTATATCCCTGCCATGTACAGCCTATTCTTTTAATATATACATCAAATCCTGGTTCATCAAAGACTCAATTCAAAGGTTACTGGAAGTAATGCTAAAACTTCAGAATTCTTGATACTTGAATCTTTCTAAATAAAGTATTTCAGATATTATACCACTAGCTCCTTCCTGTGAATTTCTGCATCTATGTAATTTATTTATTTAAAATAGATTTAGCTGTTCATCAGAATTGAAATATTTATAACTTGTAAATGAAAGTGGAGAACACTAGTAGAACAAATATGATAGTAAGAGTCCTGTCATCTTTCTTACTTCATGATTGTTTGTTATGACACTAATTGGGGTTACTATCACAATCAGCATCACAGAATGGAAGGAGGCCTTGTGACCCATTGACTCCACATTGGTTGTTTGTAAGAACAATCCAGGTAAAAAGAATTAATGATCAGACTAACTCATATAGCAGCGCAGAAGAGACTCTGGAGAGTCGATTTAAACCAAACACAACTGAAGTGAAACAAGTTCAGGTGTAGCTCCAATATTATGATTTGATAGAAGTTAGTAATGAGAAAGATATCATACTGATGTACTTTCTGGAAGTACTGTGGAGAATGTTAATCATCTGTATTTTCTCAGGATGGTCTATGGAACATATCCACAAGTTTGAAACAGTGGGGGATCTGAAGTAGCTTGAAAGTAGGACTTTAGAAGCTGAGTGTAGAGGGGCGACAATGTTTGGATGTAGTGAAACGTCTATTATACTGAGGAGAAAACTGGATACATGGAGGTGCTGAGGATTCACTGGAGTAGCTCAGGGTAATACAGGGATCTGATGATTTTTTTTGAGATAGTCTTAAGATTCTATTGAAATCCATGGGGGAGAAATAAGTGTAATGTGTGAAGATGCCCAAGAGAGTCCAGTTTTATTGAGAAACTTTCGATGTGCTGGGCATGGTCTGGTCAAACTGAACAAATGAAGTGCAGTGTAGAGTTTAGAGACTGGGAACATGAGGGAAGGCCAGCTTGCAGTGCGGAGGGCCACTCAGTATCATGAGGATCTGGGAATACTGAGATACAGGCAAAGTTCTGACAATATAATAGAGAACTTGGATAATAAGGGTAGAATGCATGTAGAGCACAGGACCAGTTATCAGAGGGTCTGCAGGATCTGGTGTATGTGATCATTGATTATACTGAAGAGGATCTGGAGGGGCTAGCAAACACCCTAGTGCCACTGGGGAGGTAAAGTGCCATTTAAGGGATTCTATAAACAGTGAGGGTGGTCTGGCAAACATGAAAACTGGGGGTGCTGTTAAGGAACTAGAACATCTAGAGAGTTTGTACATGTGATACGGAGGCACTGGGCTACGTCTGGAGGCATCACAGAGGTCCAGCCATTATTGAGACTCCACTGAAGGCATGTTAAAGAAGCAGACTGACCTGGGAGGATCTGGAGATCAGGGAAAGGTCTGAAGACTAGCAAGAATCTGACAATATTATCTGGGAAGATGGAGGAACTTAAATTGGTGACTTCTCAGTGTCATGGCAAAGGCTCTATCACTAAATATCAGAAGACAATTTTTCTTATATAGCCTCCATTTCAAAGGATAGGGGGCCAGGACTAATCAGAAACTCAAAAAGCCAATGTAAAAAGTGCAGATTGTCTCATGTACTGTCATTCTAATCCCGACCTCTGTTGAGAAACACTATGACCACTTCGCACCGCAATGGATTTTTGTTTTTCTTGTATTTATTTGTATAATTTATATATTTTTTTAAAAAATGGATCTAGAGCTTTCCTTGTGTATAAGACAAATAAATTCTTCTTAGGCTTCCAGCTCTTGATGGTTTTTCACTTGCCTCTACGAGGAGGAAGTTCACCACAATATTCATCGCTTTAAGTCATTGCATAAAGAGAAGACAAGGCTTCTTTGTTCCTCAGCCTTCCTTCTGAGATGCCGGGCATACCTGTACCCAGCTGGAAGCCCAAGAAGAGCTTACTCATTACTCATTTATGTTAATTTGTTTTTCTGAATGTTGTTTGTCAGCTGCTGCTGCAATTGGGTTTTCTCTCATTGCATCTGTGCACACACACACTGTGCCTATGACAGTAAATTGGACTTTGAGATGTGTTACTGGCAGCACTGCTGTACCATGAACCCGGCACAAACCCCTATCCCACCTACTGGCAGTGCCACAAATCTAGAGCAAACCACCAAATTTCTGGTGAATATTAATAGGCACAAAGGAGAGAATAGGTTACACGAAATAAGGGCGAGAATGGGATTAACAGGTATCCTCTCAGTGTGTGTACTCCTGATGAGCTTCCACGTCGTGAAATGTTGATGGCCCTGTGAGAAGAGGGTAGAAACTAACAACAAAGTTCAAGTTCACTATTTCAGTTTTGTTTTTTAATGCAATCTGTGTTGGAATTATTTTTACTGAAATGCCTATGTTTCTATCTTTACAAGCTTGTTAAATTTTTCAGTGAGGCATTGTGGTTGGGTTAAAAGAAGTAGATGCGGGTTGTAATCGAAAGCAGGTAACGCCAGGCTTACAGGTTAAAAACAATGCTCGTGTACCTTTGAGTCCACATCTTCAGGAGACTCAGCTGTCTGTACATAATAACAATGCAGTTACAGGGATTAGGGTTAATCCCTTGGAGCCCCTACTAATTGAATTGGAACATAAATACAATGCAGCATAGAACAGTACCGTTATAAAAAATAGGCCCTTTGACCTAACAATGTCTGTGCCAAACATGATGCCAAATTAAACAAAAGTCTCTTCTGCACAAGAGTAATTCGTGGCCCTCCATTCCATGCAGACTTCTAATTGTCACCATCATATCTACTGCAGTTACTCCTGCCCCGACGGCCTGTTCCACACACCTACCACTTTCTGTGTATATAAAGCAGACTTGTATAAAGCAACTTTAAACTTTTCACCTCTCACCTAGAATTTGGCATTTCCTGGAGAGAGGGGAAGAGATTCTAGCTACTCCATCTGTCCCTCCCAAAATTTTGAGTTATAGAATAACAACTGACTTGTTGAGAAGATAGTCAAGTAGAAAGAAAAAAATATATGGTTGATCAGGAATTAGACTAATTGATACTCTATTGTTCCTATCTCAGTCATTCCCTTGGGATTGAGTATGACTTGTTTTCACTCGTGTTGTGGCTGATGGGACCACTGTGGGATCTGAAAATGCTGGGAAAGGAGGTTCTTCAGGGACATGTATGGGCTGCTTTAGTGGTAGAACCTAGTAAAGGTGAAGATTGGCACAGCATCATGTACAAGATGTAAGATGGAGGTGAATTTCTATGCACAGCCTAACTTGATAAATGTTCCATGCTCCCTCCTGATCTATACAGGCAAAGGCTTTTGTGAAAACTAAAAAAGTTACATGCCTGTGTATTTTCTTATAGCATTGAAGGAGATTGAGTCTGCGCCAATTCCTACAATATTCCCCCCATCAGATATTCTCCCTACATTCCCACAAGCCTCCCTTAAGAGTCTACTTCTGAGCTACACACTTGGGGCAAGTCGCATGTTGATACTTGCTCCTTATTCTTGGAGTTGTTGAATGGTGCAGATCATAAAGCCATTAAGATGTAGAAGCAGAATTAGGCCATTTTGCCCATCCAGTCTGCTCCACCATTTCATTGTGGCTGATCAGTTTCTCTCTCAGCCCCAACCCTCCTGCCTTATCTTTAATGTCCAGACTAATCAAGAACCTATCAACCTCTGCTTTGAATATATACAATAATTTGGCCACAGCCATCTGTGGTAATGAATTCAACAGATTCACCAAACTCTGGCTAAAGAAATTCTTCCTCATCTCCATTAAGAATGGATTCCCTTCTATTCTGGGGCTGTGACCCCTCTGGTCCTAGACTCCCCACCACAGGAAACATTTCAATAAGACTCCCCCCTCCTAAAGAATTCCAGTGAGTACAGGCCCAGAGCTCTCAATCAGTCCTCAAAAGATAACCCTTTCATTCCTGGAATGATTCTCATGAACTACCTCTGAACTTTCCCCAAAGCCAGCACATTTTTTCTTCAATAAGAGGCCCAGAACCATAACACCGTAAGGTATAGGAGCAGTATTATGCCATTTCATCACAGCTGACCCATTTCCCTCTCAGTCTGCATCTCTTACCTCACCCTGTATCACTTCATGCCCTGACTAATCATGGATCTATCGACCTCAGCCTAAATATACCCAATGATTTGGCCTCCACAGCCAATTGTGGCAACAAAATCCACAGGTTCACCACTCTCTGGATAAAGAGATTCCTCTTCATCTCCATTCTAAAAGGACACCTCTATCCTGAGGCTGTGAGCTTTGCTCTTAGACTCAACCATCCTAGGAAACATTCTCTCCACATCCTCGCTACAAAGGCATTTCACCATTCAATAGGTTTCAATGAGGTCACCCTCATTCTTCTGAATTCCAGTGAGTATAGGCCCAAAGCCATCAAACACTCTAAATATGAAAACCTTTCAATCCTGGAATCAATTTTTGTGAACCTCCTTTGAACCATCCCTGATCTTTTCTTAGATGAGGGGCCCAAAACTGCTCACAATACTCCAAGTGAGACCTCACCAGTGCTTTAGAAAGCCTCAACATTATATTCTTGCTCTTATATTCTAATCCTCATGAAATTAATGTTAATATCACATTTACCTTCCTCACCAGACTCAACCTGCAAATTAACCTTTAGGGAATCCTACACAGGATTCCCAAGCCCCTTTGTGCTTCAGATTTTTGAATTTCTCTCCATTTATAAAATGTATTTCTCCTACCAAAGTGCATGACCATACACTTACTGACACTGCATTCCACCTATTCCATCTGACACTTCTTTGCCCAATCTCCTAATCAGTCTAAATCCTTCTGTAGCTTCTCTACTTCCTTAAAACTACCAGCCCCTCCACCTATCTTCATATTGTCTGTAAACTTTTCAACAAAGCCATCAATTCCATTATCCAAATCATTGACTTAAAATATAAAAATCATCAGTCCCAAGACAGACCCCAATGGAAAACTAATAGTACTGGCAGCCAACTAGAAAGGGTTCTCTTTATTCCCACTCTTTGTCTCCTGCCAATCAGTCACTGCTTCAACCATGCTAGTATCATTCCTGAAATACCAGGGGCTCTTAACTTGTTAAGTAGCCTTATGTGTGGCTTATTAAATGCCTTCTGAAAATCCAAGTCCAAAACATCCATCGGTTCTCCTTTGTCTATCCTGTTTGGCATTTCTTCAAAAAATACCAACAGGTTTGTCAGGCAAGAATTTCCCTTGAGGAAACAATGATGGCCTGAAACCTCAACCTGAACAATTGATTCCAACATCTTCCCAACCAGTGAGGTCAGGCTAACTGGCCTGTAATTTCCTTCCTTCTGACTCCCTACCTTCTTGAAGAATGGAGTGCCGTGTGCAATTTTCCAGTCCTCTGGGACCATTCCAGAATCAATTGTTGAAAGATTGTTACTAATGGCACCACAATCTTTTCTGCCATCACTTTCAGAACACTGGGGTGTTTAGAATCTCGTCCTGGTGACTTAACTACCTCAGATCTTTCAATATCCCAAGAGCTTTCTCCCTAGTAATGGCCGCTTCACACACTTCTGCCCCCTGACACTCTCACAGTTCCAGCATACTGCTAGTGTCTTCCAGAGTGGAAACTGAAGCAAAATTTGTGTGCCATTTCCTTGACCCCATTACTACCTCTCTAGCATTATTTTCTGGTGATCCAATATCCATTCTTGCCTCTCGTTTACACTTAATGTATCTGAAGAAATTTTTGATATCCTCTTCAATATTATTGTCTAGCTTACTTTCATATTCCATCTTTTCCTTAATGACCTTTTTTGTTGTGTTCTGTTTTTTTTCTTAATTTCTCTATCCTTTAACTTACCACTAATTTTTACTGTATTATATGCCCCTTCCCTGGCTTTTATGCTGGATTTGACTTCCCTTGTTAGCCATGGTTGTATCATTTTGCCTTTAAAATGCTTCTTCCTCTTTGGGGTGTATATATGTTCTGTATTGCTTCCAGGAATTCCAGCCATTGTTGCTCTGCCATCATCCCTGCCAGTGCTCTTTTCCAATCAATTTTGGCCAGGTCCTTTCTCATACCTCTGTAATTCCCTTTACTCTTCAGTAATACTGATAGATCTCAAATTTCAGGATGAATTCTATCATAATGGTTCCTTTACTTTAATCTCATCAATCAATTCTGGTTCATTGGACAACACCCAATCAAGAATAGCTGATCCCCTAGTGGTCTCAATGACAAGCTGCGCCAAAAAAACCATCTGGTAGGTACTCTGGAATTTCCCCCCCCAACCCCCCCGAGATTCCAGCACCAATCTGATTTTCCCAATCTGCTTATTGAAATCCCCCATGACTGTTGTCACACTGGCTTTTTGGCGAGCATTTTCTATCTCCTGTTGCAATTTGTAGTCCACATTCTTACTACTGTTTGGGGGTCCGTATATAACTCCCATCAGGGTCTTTATCTTTGCAGGTCCTTAGCTCTACTCACAACAATTCAACATCTTTCCAATGATTTGATTTCATTTTTTACCAACATGCTACCACATGCCTGTCCTTTCAATACCATGTGTATCCTTGGATGTTAAGCTCCCAGCTATAATCTTTCAGCCATGATTCAGTGACACTCACAAAACTATACATATCCATCTGTAACTATGCTACAAGTTCATCTACTTTATTCATATACTGTGTCCATTCAAGTATAACAACTTCAGTCCTGTATTCACCCTTTTCGATTCTGACTGCCTTTTACATCCTGTTAACTGCAACTTTGCCCTAACATTAGCCTCTTCTTGCTAGGAGTCTCACCACATATTGCCTCCGTTTGAAACCCAACTGGCTCATCTTCAGCACTATCACTCCAGTTACCATCCTCCTGTTAAATTAGTTTGAACCCTCCTGAACAACTCTAGCAAACCTGCCAGCTAGGGTATTGATGCCCTTCAGGTTTTCATGTAACCCGTCCCTTTTGTACAGGTCATATATTCCCCGAAGAGATCCCAATTTATTCAAAAATCTGAACCCCTGCCCTCTGAACCAGTTCAACACCCTCACATTCACCTGCCAAGCCATTCTATTCTTGCCCTCATTGGCATGTGGCATGTACAACAATCAAGAAATTACTACCCTGGAGGTCCTATTTTTCAGTTTTCTACCTAGCTATCTAAAATCTCTCTTCAGGACTTTCTCACCTTTTCTATCTATGTCATCGGTGCCGATATGTACCAAGACTTCTGGATGCTTACCTGCCCCCTTGAGAATGCTGTGGACCTGATCCGAGTCATCCCTGGTCACTAGGGAAGCAACATACCATCCAGATGTCTCTATCGCACCCACGAAATCTTGTCTCTGTTTCTCTGACTATGGGATCTCCAATCAACACTGCAGGCCTCTTCATCTTTCTGCTCTTCTGAGTCAGGCTCAGTGCCAGAGACCCAGTCACTGTGGCTCCCCCGGTAGGTAGTCCCCCTGAATAGTATCTAAAGTTATATACTTATCGTGAGGGAATGGCCACAGGTGTACTCTGCACTGGCTGTGTATTTTCCTTCCTTCTTCTGACAGTCACCTAGTTATCTGTCTCCTACAACTTTGTAGCTTATGTCTGTCACCTCTTCGTTCTCCTATATGATTCCTTAATACATTCTCTGAGGAGCTGCAGCTTCGTGCACCTGTGCAGATGTGGTTATTTGGGAGAATGGAGTTTTCCAGACTTCCCACATCTCACACACAGTATAAAACAATGCCCCTGGAGCTATTCTCACTACACATAAATGCCCTAACAGATCAGGAATGAAGAATTAAGAACAAAAAGGGAAGCTTACTCGATAGTTTACCTCGCCCAAGCCTAAGGAGCCAAAGCCACTCCCAACAATGGCCTCTCCTCTTGCACTTGCATTTTTTTTTTGTTTGCCCTTTATAATGAATCCCACTCAGTGATTGAACGCAGTCCAACTCCAAAAAACTACTGTGAAGTTCTGCCTTTGTGATCTTCAGTGTGGACCCGATTGAAGAGGTAGCTCTCTTCATGGTAGTATAAATTTGCTGATGACTCAACTAATGTTGCAGAATTTCAGAAGGTGATGAGAAGACGATCAAGAGTAAGATATATCAGCTAATTAGAAAATCTACAGCACAATACAGGCCCTTCGGTCCACAAAGCTGTGCCAAACACGTCCTTACTACGAAACTACCTAGGTTTACCCATAGCCGTCTATTTTTTCTAAGCTCCATGTATCCGTCCAGGAATCTCTTAAAAGACCCTATCATTTCCACCTCCAGCACTGCTGCCGGCAGCCTATTCCATGCACTCACCACTCTCTGCGTAAAAAACTTATCCCTGACATCTCCTCCGTACCTACTTCCAACCACCTTAAAACTGTGCCCTCTAGTGCTAGCCATTTCAGCCCTGAGAAAAAGCCTCTGACTATCCACATGATCAATGCCTCTCGTTATCTTGTACACCTCTGTCAGGTCACCTCTCATCCTCCGTCGCTCCAAGGGGAAAAGGCCGAGTTCACTCAACCTATTCTCATAAGGCATGTTTTCCCCAACCCATGCAACATCCTTGTAAATCTCTTCTGCACCCTTTCTATGGTTTCCATGTCCTTCCTGTAGTGACGTGACCAGAATTGAGCACAGTACTCCAAGTGGGGTCTGACCAGGGTTCTATATAGCTGCAACATTACCTCTCAGCTCCAAAACTCAATCCCAAATGCATGCCTTCTTAACCACAGAGTCAACCTGCATAGCAGCATCGAGTGTCCTATGGACTCGGACCCCAAGATTCCTCTGATCCTCCACACTGCCAAGAGTCTTACCATTAATACTATATTCTGCCATCATATTTGACCTATCAAAATGAACCACTTCACACTGATCTGGGTTGAACCCCATCTGCCATTTCTCAGCCCAGTTTTGCATCCTATCAATGTCCCGCTGTAACCTCTAACTGTCCTCCACACTATCCACAATGCACAAAGCACTCTTTGCCTTCTGTGGGCAAGCCAGTTCTGGATCCACAAAGCAATGCCTACAGATGTACCATGGAGAGCATTCGAACTGCCTGTGTCACCATCTGGTATGGGAGGGAGGTGCACCACACACAATCGAAATAAACTTGAGAAAGTTGTTAAGTCAGTGAGCACCAGCCTCCATCAACATCCAGGACACCTTCAAGGAGCCTCAAAAAAGTTGGCATCCATCACTTATGACTCCTATCATCCAGGCCATGCTCTCTTCTCATCTCTTCTCCATGTAAGGACCATGCTCTCTTCTCGTGCTCCTTACCATCAGCAAAGAGGTACAGGAGACTGTACGGGACACTCTCAATCATTCAGGAACAGTTTCTTCCCCCTGCCATCCAATTTCTGAATAGACACTGAACCCATGAACACTACCCCACTACTTTTTTTTGCGCTACTTATTTCATTTTAAGAATTTTTTTATTGATACATCATAATCTACAGCTATAAAATGATACAAAACTTCAACAAGTTGATATATGTACAATTAATAAAGCTGAAGAAGAAAACTTATCAAAAAAGATAATATATGATATTGAAAAAATTTTATAAAGAGAAGTAAAAAAGAGAACCCCAACTTACTAAAAAAAAACCCACTAACTACAAGAGAAGGAAAAAGAAAAAAGAATAAAAAGAAAAAAACCATTAGGAATCAACTCCCAGAGCAATACGTCTTACCATCATCTATATATATATATATATAAGAAGAATCATCAACCACCAATTCATGTTTATATAAAATAAAATAAAATTGGAAGGAAACCATGTAAATTAATTCAAATTAAAAGAGCCTCAACTTCTCTCAAAATCAAATCGAGGATCAAAATTTCTACTAATTTTTTCCAAACTAAGACATAACGTTACTTGAGAAAACCATTGAATTAATGTAGGGTCAGAGGTATCTTTCTATTTTAATAAAATAGCCCTTCTTGCCAACATTGTTGGCAAGAATTTATTGCCAATAATTTATTTTTACTACAAAAATATAACCTCTCACTAAAGATTAAACAATATTGGGAGAGAGAACTTAATATGACCTTCGTTAATGAAGATTGGTTGCAAGTTCTGAAAATGGTCAATTCTTCTTCGCTGTTTAATTCAATTTAAAATTGCTCACCATTATTATTTAACAAAGGAGAGACTATCCAAAATATTTCCTAACATAGACAATTACTGCAATAGGTGTAAAACTGAAGTAGCCACTTTGTCACATATGTTCTGGTCATGTTCTTCATTAAAATCCTTTTGGAAATTTTTATTTTCTACAATTTCTAAAGCTCTGAAAATTAATTTACAACCCAATACGTTGACTGTTCTATTTGGAATAGTTCCGCATCATATTCAGGGTATTTCATCTTTTTTGCACTACTTATTTAACTATATATATATTTACTATAATTCCCAGTTTCTATTATTATGTATGGCAATAAGACCATAAGATACAGATGCAGAATTAGGCCATTTGTCCCATCATGTCTGCTCTACCATTTATTTCATCTTGGCTGATCCAATTTTCCTCTCAGCCCCAATCTCCTGCCTTCTCCCCTGTCCCTTCATGCCCTGCCAAATCACGAATCCATCAACCTCTACCTCAAATAGACATAAAGATTTGGCCTCTATGGCTGCCTGTAGCAAAGAATGCCACAGAATCACCTCTGACGAAAGAAACTCCTCCTCATCGCCATTCTAAAAGCACATGCCTTCTATTCCACAGGCCCAGCCACCAAACACAAGCTATTAAATCCTGGAATCATTTTTGTGAATCTCCTTTGAACCCTCCAGTTTCAGTGCATGCTTTCTAAGAGGCCCCAAACCTGTTCACAATGCTCCAAGTGAGGCCTCACCAGTGCTTTATAAAGTTTCAAAATTACATCCTTGCTTGTAAATTCTAGTCCTCTTGAAATGTGTGTTAATGACATATTTGTCTTCCTTATCACAGACTCAACCTGCAAATTAACCTTTAGGCAATCCTGCACAATGACCCTCAAGTCCCAATGTATTTTTTTGTATTTTCTCTCCATTTAGAAAAAAATTACCCTTTAATTTCTTCTACCAAAGTGCATGACCATACACTACTTTATCCATGTTAGAATCTTCCCTGTAATATCATGGCTCGTAGCTTGTTAAGCAGTCTCAACTTGTAAAAGGCCTTCTAAAAATCCAAGTATACAACAAGAAACCAATTCTTCTTTGTCTCTGATACTTGTTATTTCTTCAAAGAATCCCAACAAATTTTTTAGGTAAGGTTTTCTCTTGAGGAAACCATGCTAACTATAGCCTATTTTATCATGTGCTTTCACATGATGAGACCTCATCCTTAATAATTGACTCCAACAGCTTCTGAACCACTGGGGTCAGACTAACTGGCCTACAGTTTCCTTTCTTCTGTCTCTCACCCTTCTTGAAGAGTGGAGTGACATTTGCAATTTTCCAGTCTTTCAGAATCATTCCAAAATCTAGTGATTCTTGAAAGATCATTAATGCCTCCATGATTTCTTCAGCCAACTCTTTCAGAATTCTGGATGTACACCATCTGGCCCAGGTGACTTATCTTCCTTCAAACCTTTCAGTTTCCCAAGAACATTCTCTCTACTTTGGTTACTTCACACTCTTTGTGCCCCTGACATCTGGAACTTCCACCATACTGCTAGTGTCTTCCAAGATGCGAAATACTTATTCAATTCATCCACCATTTCATTGTCCCCATGACTACCTCTCCAGCATCATTTTCCAGCCATCTGATATCCACTCTCACCTCACTTTTACACTTTATGTATCTGAAGAAACTTTCGATATCCTCTATTTGCCAGTTTACTTTTGTATTCCATCTTTACCTTCATTTTTAAAGTTGCCTTCTGTTCATTTTTAAAAGCTTCCCAATCCTCTAACTTCCCACTAATTTCTTCTCCATTATATGCCCTCTCTTTGGCTTTTATGTTGGCTTTGACCTCTTTTGTCATACTTCCTTTAGAATACTTTTTCCTCTTTGGGATATATATATATCCTGTGCCTTCTAAATTGCTTCCAGAAATTCCAGCCATTGCTGCTTTGCCATCATCCCTGCCAGTGTTATTTTCCAATCAATTCTGGCCAACTCCTCTCTCATGCCTCTGTAATTCCCTTTACTCCACTGTAATACTGATACCTCTGACTTTAGCTTCTCAAATTTCAGGGTGAATTCGATCATATTATGATCACTACCTCCAAAGTACCTCCATTCCAGAATAGCTGATCCCCTAGTGGTCTCAATGACAAGCTGCGCTAGAAATTTCCCCTCCTGGAATCCAGCACCAACGTGATTTTCCCAATCTGCCTCTGTTTGCAAACCCACTACCTCATCTTCAGCACTGTCATCTATCCTATGAAACTTCCTGCATTGAAATATAGGCAGCTCATGGCACTAGTCATACCATGTTCAATCTTTTAATTCCTAACTTTGTCTGAGGTCTAATCAGCAACTGCCTCCACAACCTCTCTGCTATCAGTTCTAGCACTCTTGTTCCCATCCCTCTCCACCATGCGGCATTAACAAGCCTTCCCACCAGGGTATTAGTCCCCCCCCAGTTAAGATGCAAACCATCCCTTTTGTACAGGTCCCAACTTCCCTGGAAGGGAGCCCAATGATCCAAAAATCTTCTGCCTCCCTTATACACCAACTCCTTAGCCATGTTAAACTGTATAATCTTCCTATTTCTAGCCTCATTAGCACGTGGCATGGGGAGCAATCCTGAGATCACACCCTGGAGGTCCTGCCCTTTAACTTAGTATCTGATTTACTGAACTCACTATGCAAAGTGTTGTCACTCTTCCTACCCATATTATTGGTACTTAAGTGGACCAGGACCTCCAGCTGCTCACACTCCCACTTAAGAACACTGAGGATCAATCCGAGATATCCCAGCCCTGGCACCTGGGAGACAACAGTCCATCTGGGAATCTCATTCTCATCCACAGATTCTCCTTTCTGTTCCCCTAACAAATCCCCTGTCACCACAGGTTGCCTTTTCTCCCCATTCCCTTCTGAGTCACAGAGCCAGACTCAGCACCAGTGACCTGACTAGTGTGACTTCCCTCTGCTAGATCATACCCTCAACAGTATCAAAGTGGATACTATTGTTGCAGGGATTGGCCACAGGGATACTGGCTATTTAATTGAGCAAACATGAAAAAGGAAAACAATAAATGAACTTAAAAATAAAATCTACCTCTAACTTTTTTGCTTTCTCCTACTCAAGCCACTGCTCACTGAAGCCTGGAAGAGCTAAAGCCTCAAATGACCTCTCTAACACTACCCACTTCAACAATAGCCGCTCCTCTTGCCCGTGCCTTAT
Organism: Hypanus sabinus; assembly: GCF_030144855.1. NCBI lineage: Eukaryota > Metazoa > Chordata > Chondrichthyes > Myliobatiformes > Dasyatidae > Hypanus > Hypanus sabinus. The sequence goes on along the minus strand of NC_082725.1, from coordinate 56,334,323 downwards.
TTTAATTTGTTCTTGCCAATCAATTCTGATCATTGATTGGCTGCTGCTCAAAACACCAAACTGCTGCGAATTAATTCCTTGGCTACTCAGTTGGCAAACCTGAGTGAATCGCTGTTGGCCCGCTGCTGTAAGAAGAAATTTTCAGGCAAGATTTTCACTTAATGAAACCATGCTGATTTCAACATATTTTATCATGTGTCTGCAGGTAACCTGAAACCACATCTTTAACATGCCATATAGGTGAATGAAATCCACACAACAATTCGGGTATTAGCCCTTCAGCCATTGAAGGAAGATCCCAGACCCCAGCAGACCACACGGAGAACCCCACTGAGACCCCTCGATGGCCACATTTGCGGTGTTTCTGGTACAGTACACATCAGGGTGGTGAGTTAGGAGCCCTGTCATCCTATCAAAACGCTCAACGTCAGTCTATTACGCCACTGTAACCCAGCTCATTTCTGGGAAATCGAAACTTAACGAAAAGCTATTAAATGCGCCCGCCCTTTAGTTGAACCGATCCCTTTGCTTTAACGATGGCGAAGGACTTTCTGACCTGCTTGACGGCGAACGCGCTTTTCATCTTAATGCTACAACCTGGTATTTATATTTGTGCTTTCTTCTGGCTGCAGTGTTAAGCTATTATTCGCTAAGCTTTATTTGGAGGCTGTAAATCTTGCGAAACACGGACTAAATGCTGGCGGAAATGAGCAGGCCAGGCAGATTCTGCGGAAGGAAAGTAAACTTGATTCCCGCCGAGATCCTTTCGTCAGGACTCCTACCATTTTATATGTGAAGTTCGCTATGTGTTTTATTAGCGTCTGCAGACAAGAGGAGATTGCCGATATTGCAATCCAAAGCAACTATCGTATCTGTTAGGAACTTAGCCGGTCAATGTTATACAGGGACTGGGCCCGGGCCCGGGCCCGGAATAGTAACCGCCCTTTTGCTTCCAGCAGTTATTTGCATTCGTTATATCGTGGTTCCTAACCTGTGATTTCTCACTACTGTTGTAGGGCTGTACTGCCTGGGCTCAAAAGTGATTAGTGAAATCCCTGTAAATCTGGGCGATGAGGTGTCCTTATCCTGCATATCCCAGGTGAAGGAAGGTGTCCCATACTGGGCTATCAGCTGGTACAAGGTACGTAGAGTTATTGCTACTTTGTTGGTCTTTATTGACGCTATTGAGCATCTATTTATGCTTTGAGTCGCTGATATGATGTTGAGCAGGTATACAGCTGAACCTAATAAAGAGGACACTGTGTATGTGGAACCTTAAAATATTGGTGCCACTTTGTTAGACTTACAGACTTTACTGTTTATGAGCAGGCATAAAATCACTAACTCCTACCCTAACCTAGGGTAACGCCCAGTCTAGAGGCCTGTGTCTTGTGGGGAGACCCTTTAACCAACCAAATTCCTATAAAAGCAAGATCCAGGTCTTAAATTAGAAGCTGTGCATCTTATCGTCTAGGGTAAAGCATCCTATCCCCATCACCACTGCGTGCACATCTGCAAAATGCACCCGGTTACTTCCCATGCAACATGACCTTGACCACCAGGAAGGACAAGGATAGGAGGTGCATGGGACACCACCTCCTTCAGTGCTCTTTCCATAGTTTGTGTTCTTCCTTCTCTATCTCTTATCTCCCCCTCTCTATGTCTCTATCTATCTCACACAACACTGTAGGAACACCTTCACTAAAAGGAGTGCAGAGCTTGAGGAGGTGGTTCACTATCACTTTCTCAAGGGGATTTAGGGATGGGCAATAAATGCTGTCGGAGATTACAAATAGAAAATAAATACAAAAGGAAGATGTTGACTCAGGGACTGCAGCAACAGTAACTGAGGTCAGTAATCTGCCCTTTTGGGGAGTTGATTGAGAGAGGCTTTAATCACCATGTTGGACACTTGAGTCATTTCACTCAACCTGTACAGGGTCATGACTTCCACAGTGCAGTAAATTTGAGATTGAAAATTTGTAAAAATTCCAAGTTTTTTAAAGATATTCTACTATGTCAGGAAATAAAGGGTTTGAAATTTTTTTGGAGTGGGTGGGGATTGCCCAGAAACCCCAAGAAAAAAAATACCCCAGACAGTTCCTTTGCTTCTTAGCTTTAAATTGCAGAGAAGCATAAACATTAGTGAATATTTGTAGTGGAAACATGCAATATGCAGCTAGATGTTAAACTTAGAGACAGTCCTATATTTCAGACAGGAAGCAAAAAAGAAACCTACCAGGGCAGGAAATCACTTAGCAATGTCAAAGATTGTAGAAAACCACATTCAGAATTATATATTGCAGCTTTTGGAAAGGTCACATTATTTTATCTTTTGGCTTTTGCTGTGTTATCTATTGTGCTGAATTTCCATGAGCATTCATGTCCAGTGGGTGTTGGTTTGGGTTCCATGTTATAATTCTTGCGTAGAATGCAGGTTTTGCATTTGCTTTCTGTTCTCAATTTTGCTAGTACTGGGTGATTTCCCCCCACCCCACCCCCAAAGTGCTGTGGTTGCAGTTACAACAGTTTTGACATGATTAAAAATGGGTTGCAATGTCATTTTACAAAAAATGTCACAAGTCTTGTGGCATGATTGAGTAAATTTTTTTATCCCAGTGGATTTAGTGAATCAGATGACATTCTTGCAGTGACAGTCTTGTGATTTCAAGATTGCTGTTACTAATACTCATTTTCACCAGATATTTTTTGCCTCAAATAGCTGAATTTAAATTACTGCTATAAATGACAATTGAATTTGCCTAGAAAGACCAGGCCAGCTGGGAAGAGCTTGAAGGTACTCATAGAGCTCACCATATTTCTGCTGCCTCTTTGCAAGGCAAATGAATACACTTTCTGTATTTTCCAACAAAGAAGCATATCTGTTGGCCCATCAAATACTTGCTGACTCTCAGAGAGGTCTAATTTCCCTGTGACCCATTCTCCCTACATTTCCATCAATCCTATCACTGGCCTACTCTGGGGGCAGTTGGCAGTGGCCAGCACATCTTTGGGGGGTGGGAGGAAACTGCAGCAACCAGAGAGAATCCCTCACATTCACAAGGAAAACGTACAAACCCCACACAGACAGGACCAGACATTTAGGACTGAACCCCGGTTGTTGGAGCTGAGAGGTAGCAGGACTGAATGCCATCCTATTCCTCCACCTTCTCCACCAGGTTAATCTGTTGCAATGGTTCATTTCTCAGCTCCAAGTGGAAAGTTATTAAGTACTGTTTAACTCTTTTAGTTCTGTTTACACTTCAACAGGTGGCTGATGATGGGATCAAGTTATCAGGAATTATTTTCAACAATTTAAAGGAAAAAACTCCCAGGAAGTATAGAGGTTGTAGCTTAGTGGTTAAGTCGACACCTAGCGAACCCTATTCCTTGATTATTTCCAATATCTCCAGTGAAGACTTGGGAATGTACCAGTGTTTCTTGTGGGCACCAATTGGAGAAGAAAATAAAAAAGGATTTATGAATTTGAAAGAAATGGGTAAGTAGATAATTACCTTGTAACAAGTTAAAAGTTATCATGTAAGTTAAAGAACAGTGCAGGGTAGTTAGTATAGGGTTGTAATCATATCATAATGCGGAATAGAACTGAGGGGATGGGTGCGACTTCCCATGAATCACTTTAATGGACCAGCTCCTGTCTTAGTGAGGATTTGTTTTCTTACTGCAGTATGTTCCTGTTAATTCAAGGCCAGCTACAGTGAAAGAGTTGCCATGGCTACAGCTAGCTTTTATTGATTTTGATGAGCGGTTGCACAGCCATTGACAGGCAATTGATTGATTTACCACATAATTCCACAATCCTCTCATTATGTGTCATCATGACACGTTAGGTCGCCATGCTAGTTCTTCTGAAGGTGTGGAAGGGTCGCTTTGTACACTCTGGGACATCACCCAAGTCAGCCAGTGTGGGGGTCGTGTTTGGTTGTTCAGGAGACTGGGTCTGGCTGAATCCAGTGATGGCCATTCTGGGCTGAGTTGGTAGAGGTATTGCTTTAGGATCGGTCAGTTGTACTGCTGGAACCCAAGTGGGTGGGTTATGGTTGGTCTCAGAGCAAAGGAAGAAATCAAAGCTCTGGAGTCACATCATATCTGGTCTGCTTGATGGGCTTCAAGTTCTCAAGTTCATAGCAAATATTTTTGGCTAGAAGTGCTAAGCGGATGGTCTATAATATCTTCACCCCTAATGTGCCCATATCACATAAGCCTGTCTTCAGCCAGTTTACCACTCCCATTTGCTGTCAAGTACACTGGGTATAGAAAAGAATATGGCACTGGGGAACCTTCAGCTGTAGTTGAACTTTGCACTCCAGAACTAATTGTACATCTAACATCCTGTTACAACAGTGGTATCTGCAGGAGACTTGCACAACAGAGCCTAGGCACAGCAATTAGTGCAGATGCCCCCACACCTGGGTTTAATCCTGACCTTGATCCTGTCTGCATAGAGAATGCATGTTCCCTTTGTTTCCTCCTAAATCCCAAATTTGCACTGGTATCTGAAATTTACTGCTTAATGCAGAAAGAATCAATTGATGAACATGTGTGAGAGGGAATAAACTGCAGAACTGGAGGGGGTAGTAAGAGGAGGAGTGAAACTTGGGTGATGTGACCTCCTGCATAAGTGTGGGTTATCTCTGCACTGACGTTCCAACGCTTAATTATCTCCGGTTCCAACGCTTAATTATCTCCGGACTGCTGGAAAACTGTCATCTTCTGTACACCTGAAAATGATGCCCTTTACATAATTTGTTGTCTGGTTTTAACTGAGCTGAATTTTTACTTGTCTAGGTCATACAAGCTTGCTAAGTTTGAACTGGACGATACCCTTAATAGCTGTATTCTGCCTCCTTTCTTTACTATGCTTGTGTTTTATGATTATGGTAAGTTTGCTCTACTTTGTACTTTTAAAACAATTACTGCTTGTTACTTACTCCTGTTTGGAGGGACCTAGAACTGTACAGTTGAACTGTTTCTGCTGGTATTCACTAGTAACAAGGATGTTAACAAAGAGACAATCTCGTATAACTATAGGCTATAGGTCTGTACTTTGGATTGAAAGTAAAATAAGTATTTCTAACAATGTGTGTGTTTCCTACTCAAAACCACCACCTACCCCGCCCTCCCAACCCATTCCATTTCCAGAAAATCACCAGAGGACGTGAAAACTACAGAAAGCTAATAAACACAGATTTGCGGAACTCTGTTCAAATTCAAATTGAGGAACCAATCAAGGACAAGCTCAACTCAACGTGACCTTGAGCTGATGGGAATGAAAAGCTGGACTTGGTGGAATGGAAACCTTGCATGTGAGGTCTGCTACAAGTACCAGAGGCAAAATGAGGATGGCCATCTCACTAGGATGGACAGGTGATTTTTGTATGCACATCATGAATCAAGTAATAAGCAAATGCTTGTTTCCATTTCCATTTGAATTCCCATTCGTCACTGAGTAGCCCAAGTACTTCTTGCTAAGGCACAAGATACTGCAGATGCTGTAATCTGTACCGTAAACGATCTGCTGGAGGAACCTAGCAGTTTGATCAGCATCTGCTGTGGAGGAGAAAGTGGTAGTCAGTATTTCAGGTTGAAGCACTGCATCAGAACTTCATGCAGGGTTTCAACCCAAAATGTCCACAATTCCTTTCTCCCAACCGCTGAGTTCTTCCAACATTGTTCGTTGCTGCGGTTCCAGTATCTGCACTGTCTCATCTCTGAAACCTTGCATCAGACTGATTTTAGAGTGGTGAATGAGCCAACCAAACCCACAGCCCATTGGAATCAGGATCACCCAGAGATCTGTTATCACGACCTCAGTGTTGTACATGTGGTGCCTGCATATTCTTTAATTGATCACGTGATTTTCTGCCAGTGTCTGGCTCCTTGCAACCAACCTTCCATCCTGGACTCACTTTACACCGCACGCTCGGGGCAGTGCTGCCAGGATAAGCAACCCACCCAGCCAACACACTTTTTGACCCTCTTCCCTCCGGGAGAAGGTTCAGGAGCTTGAAGATTTGTACAGCCAGATTTGGGAACAGCTTCTTTCCAATTGTGATAAGACTCCAGAATGGATCCTGACTCGGATCTGGGCCGTACCTTCCAAAGTACTACCGTACTTTCCCTTTTCTATTTTCTAATTATGATTTATGATCAATTTTTACTATATTTACTATATAAGTAAGTAACCCCGAAAATTTATTGGTAGGTTACTCTACTTTAAATTGGCTCTTAATGACAATGTTATATGAGAGAAACAATGTTACTGACAATGTTATATGTGAGAGATTGCATGATGCAGTAAGTCTTGTTAGGGATCATTCTGGATCTAAGACATTATGGATAGAATAATTATGGATAACTAAAATAAGAACCAGTCTTCAGGAAATAAAGTCTGTACACAGTTTGATGGGACACACTGGTTTTGTCCCATTGGAACTACATGGGAAAAGAGAATAGGTGAAGGTGGAAGCAACACACACAGAATGCTGGAGAAACTCAGCAGGTCAGGCAGCACCTGTAGAGGAGAATAAACAGTCAATCTTTCAGGCTGAGATCCTCCTTCTGAACATTTCTGCTACTGACACACTGTTAAAGGTGTATCAAGAAGACTAGGAGAATGTTCCTGTACATGCATGTAGTTAAAGAGGTATCTCTGCCACAGTGCAGGACCAAGATGTTTTATTTTTATCTGTTTAGAGATTAAGCCCAGTAACGTGTCCTTCCAGCCCAACCAACCTGCATTGCCCAATTACACTCCTGTGACCAATTAACTTACTAACCCTAACATCTTTGGAACGTGAATCACAGAGCACCTGGAAGAAACCCACGCAGTCACGTGAAGAATGTACAAATTCCTTACAGACAGCGGTGGGAATTAAACACAGGCTTCTGGCACTGTACAGCATTACACTAACTGCCACGCTACTGCACTGCTCCATTTTGTCTCTTAACCTTCTGATTTGTTGGACATTCATGGAGCCATCCATCACTGATGGTATATTTTGGATGTTGGAGCAGACACCAGTATTGAACATTCAAAGGGGTTCTGCTAGTTGGGATGTTCAAGTTAAAGTTTATTGTCATCTTGACTGTACATACCTACAACCATAGGAAATGCTGTTCATCCAGATCATAGTGCACCCACAAAATATGTATCACACACAGCACAAAAACTAAAATGTTATACTGTAAATGAGTTAGTAAGATATAATTTGAAATGTGTGTAGTAAAATGCAGCACGGGGAAACAGTAAACTTACACTGTCGTAATGATGAGACCCCGGTGGAAGCAGAGTACTACTGTATTCATTAGTGTCACAGCCTGAAGGAAGAAGCTGTTAACTATCCAGTAGTCCCAATCCCGATGCTTCTGTACCCCCTTACTGATGGTAGTGAGTTGAGATTGTGGGATAGGCCTTTTGTCTAGTAAATGTCGCAAATGCGGGAACGGAGATCCCTATAATCCTTGGATGTGTCATTGTAAGTATGAAATTCTGTTCATTTACCTGACTCGATTCAGAATGTTAATGGAGTAATTACAGCAATTGAAACTCGCTAACAGTTATTGTTACCCTCATTTTGAAGAATTGTAATTGTAAAACATTTGAGAAGCAACACACACAAAATGCTGGAGGAACTCAGCAGGCCAGGCAGCATCCATGGAAAAAAGTACAGTCAGCGTTTCAGCCTTCTGAGCTCCTCCAGTATTTTGTGTGTAATGCTTGGTTTTCCAGCATTTGCAGATTTTCCCTTCTTCATTAATCCAAGGAGAGAGATTCTCTCCCTCTCCCTTTCTGTCCCCCTCCCCCTTGCCATGAAGGTTCACCATTTGAATAGACGGGGTACATGTTATATATTTTGCAATGAACAGTTTCTGTGTGATTTAAGGACTGATGTGGTTTCTTCACAAGGAGCATGCATGGACTGGATGGGGTGAATGACATGTGTGGTTCTAAGTGTACAGATGCACACACAACTGTCTGATCTTTGCCATGAGTGAAATCTTCAGGGTGGGGAGAGATGTGTAGCCTAACCAAAAGAAGAAGATACCACAGATTCTTACGCAGCAGGAGAGGATTCAAGACACCAGAGGATTTGGTGTTTCGATACAAAGCTGGTGCTGTCAATGGCCCCTACCCACTCTGATGACCAGGGTTCAACCTGGAGCCTTGGATCTCAGCACTGAGCGATTGCACCTCTCAGCCCAGCCTCTCCACCCCAAGCTCTGGGACAACCCTTGCTCCATGTTAGTGGATACACAGATTCACAGAATCTGCCTGCAACCTGATCTGATGTTTTTTTATTGAGGATACATCTACATCACTCAAGCTGGATGTACACAATAAATTACATCACTCTTTGCCCCCAATTACCACACCCTTTCTCACACCAGACATGTCCCACTCACAATCAATTCTTGCTATAACTGTATTTCATAAGAACATTAAACAGTTAATGTAGGATTAGAGTAAGCCATTGGTATATTGATGGGCCAAAGGGCCAGTTTCTGTGGTGGTTATTCTATGCTGTGCATTCTGCTGCATTTTGAATGACAACAACCTAATAGGCTCCTGACTCTCCCAAAATAAATAAATAAATAATGTTTTTTTTTCTAAAATGACCTTGCATTCAAGTTTTTGTACCACAGGTGACGGTGGTTTGGAAATGGCTTGGGAAAACAATGAACTGAGGATGTTGAAGGTGTTCACGTAAACACAAAAGGTGCTTCAGCAGCCAATATTTAAATAAAACATTACTTTAAGTATCAGGGCTGCTATAGAAGACTGGCCTGCTTCTGAACTTCCATTATTAGCCATAACGTATCTTGTAGGTCTTTTTTACCCAATGATATTTAACTTGCTTCTCTCCAGAGGAAGGTAGCAAATAGTAATAGACTTTAGGGTTGACCATTGTGAGTTCCAACATAACACAATGTACCTGTAGAGATCTCACTTCTGCACCAATAGGCCTTCCTTTGTTAAGCTTCTATTTCCTCTTTCCTCTTTCATACTTTTGTCCAATAATCTTCCAGCTTCCAGTTCCCTCCTGCTACTTCGTTTTAATTAATCTGATTGGACCAAGAACCTGGGTGTCGTTAACTGGCTCAGTCTAACCTGTTTGAGAATTAGAGGATCCATACCTTCAATTAGTTTTGGAGTTGTTGCTGTCTGACATTGTTTTACGCAACAATTGTTGGCTTTTTTATTAACAGCTGTTTTTATATAATTTCATAGATCCCAAAGTGTGCAGCATCTGGACTGTTAACTGACTCCTTCATGGTCATTTTCTCATTTAGCTCTTCTGACAAGATTACTCATCACCTGGCACCAGAAGTGCCAAGCCCTAATTTCAAATGGCTGAATTTTCCTCTCCCTCTGAAGTAAGCAGAGCACAACTGAGGTGTGATAGAGGCATGGCCCTGTGGGTTTTAAATCTTCATGACATGCAGCACTATTGATGGTGAGAAATGCAAGCAGTGAACACCATGCACAATGTAATGTGATTCATGCCTATGAGCCTTCAACTTGTTCATTATGAGCTCCAACAAAAATTGTCTCCACATGAATCAGTCTGATAATGTTTCCTGAACACTTTGGCAGATTTTCATTTTAGCCATTGAATTAGGAAATGTGAAGTATTAAAAGAGATCCATATGCACCACCTGATACTAAATTAAAATCTGGAAATTCTTAGATATCTTGAAATATGAGAATAGCTTGGCCAGGCAAAGCTTGTTTCATAAACACAGGAGATTCTGCAGATGTTGGAAATACAATCAGTGTAACACAAACTCTTGGCGAATTTTGCAGGTTGGGCAGCATCTATGGAAAGGATTAAACAGTCAGCATTTTGGGCTGAGACCCTTCGTTAGGGCTGGAAAGGAAGAAGTTCCTTTTTGATTTTTTGGATTATCAAAAAACTATTAATCTCCAGTTTTAAAGTTAACAACATTAATTGTGACTTAATGGAATTCCAGAGTTCTTCCCTCTCTGCATGCAGAAGAATTTCTTGAAGAGAAATTAAATAGCAGATGACTTTCAGCATTCCTACCCCACTGAACTTAACCTCCTCATACCTTGACTAAGTTCTATCTCCCCTTCCCACCTGTATTGAGGGCAACTGGCATGACTTCCACCATTTTATCAACTTCAATTTTCATCTGGCTCATCTTCACCATGGATGTTCAGTCTTGCATAGCACATTCCCCCATCGGGAAGGTCCTGAAGCCCTCCTTTTCTGCAATAAATATCCAACTTGGCAGCAGTCTGCTTTGTCCCCAGAGTATAAGACCTTGGAGCAGAATGAGGTCGTTCGCCCATTTGAGTTTGTGCCATCATTATCCCTATCAATCCCATTCACCTGCCTCTTTAAATATACCCAAAGACTTGGCCTCCACGGCTGTCTGTGAAACGCAGATGATAAATTGGCTGTGCTTTGCTGCTGGTGCTAGTCGTTGACCTCTGGATCAAAAACACATTATGTTGAGAACTGGCAGATTACCTCATTACCAAGACTTCCATGGGATGTTCTGCATGTCAGTTTCAACAGCCTGCCCAGGAAATGTGTTAAGAACCATGGCAGAGTCAGCTGACTTTCAAACCAATATAAATGGTCCAAAACTATGATTAACCATTAGGGAAAAATAAAATCTCTCAATCTGTTAACCTGCAGAACAACCTGTTCTACCTCTCAATCTCCATTAAAATAAGTGGAGGAGAGGAATAGCTGGGTCAGGTTGTTTAAGTGGTAGGGACCGCCTCGTAGGGTGTCTGCTGAGCAGCTGTCAGGAATTTCAGACTTCTATAACTAAGGAGGCTCGTGCAGGACTTTCGTGTGAGTGCGGAGGAAAGAACAGGGGGAAAGCCTGGTGCACTGTTTTCCAGCACTTCATTGATAATATCTCACTGGCATTTCATAACCATTTCCTTTGGCGATTAATATGTTTCCCACAAGCGAGTTATTTAAGTGGTGTAGCATCTGTATGGACAAGATTAAAATGCACCAGGAAATTGGTGCAATGCATTCCTTGTGTGAGAAGTAATTAAGAAAAAAAAAGCTTTGTCAAGAACAGGAGGACAGCTGGACTTGAGTTCAGATTTCAGTGTACTAATGTTTGACAGAGTGGAGTTCTTGTTAAATAAACGCCAAAATAGCAGACACAGCTTTATTCGGAACATCCATTGTAGTCTTCCTGCTGTGGGAGCCAACAAAACGATAGAAAGCACTTGGGTCACTCTAATCATTCTCTCCGTACTGGCTGCTGGGCTGGCTCTTAGGGTTTCATTCCATTCTTCATATTGCAATTTACAAATCAGCAGAAAACAGCTTTGTAAACCAAAGATTCAAAAACTTTGTCATTCTAACCGTACATCAGCTCAGCAGGGCAGAATGAGACAGCGTTTCCCAGGAGCAGTGCAATCACAACTGATGCACCATCAGTAACATTGACTGGAAGAAAGAACAAGCAACAATTAACCATTACATCCCGGAGACTGAGGGCAGGGCTCAGGCCTCAATCGCCCTTATACCGGGGTCTGGGGAGGAGCCACAGGAGCAGTCAGCAGAGGGGGGGAGGGGGGAGTGTCCAGACAGGGATATGTAGTTCACCACAGTAACAAACGCAACACTAAATAATAAACATAACAATCTTCGTTGAAGATGGCGGAGCGCATGGACGCAGCGGCCCCTCGGGGAGCGATAAGATCTTACAATCGATGATGTTACGGCAAAAATGTCAATCGAATGGCTCTAAATCGAGGAATTACTGCCGTAGTAAATATCCTCTGGCTGTAACTAGTTGAGTTACCCAAGCTGATAGAGGGGCAGCAAAACACAAAAACAAAAGTGCTGGAGGAATTCAGCGGGTCAGGCAGCATCTATGGAAAAGTCCTGAAGAAGGGTCTCAGCCCGAAACGTCTTTTCCACAGATGCTGCCTGATGCGCTGAATTCCTCCAGCATTTTGTGTGCGGTACTTTGGATTTTCAGCATATGCGGATCTTGTTTGTGAAAGGGCTGCAAAACCACTTCAAGTAAAAAAAAAGTCTGTCATAATCCCCTGCCCTTAAATAAGGATAGAATTGCTGATCCTGATTGAACAAAGCCTGGATTGTTAACAAATTCTAACATTTATAAGTTCGTGCACTTGTGTTAAGATGCCAGTAATTGGCCCTATGTGGTTAGTTCAAAATATCTCATCAAATATGCAGCCCTCATTCAAATTCCATCAGACTCCTCAATACTCAGAGTCTGGACTGACACCAACCTACTGCCCTCTACCGTGTCAATTGTTCTGTTTGTTACTTATTGTAATGCCTGCACTGTTTTGTGCACTTTATGCAGTCTAGTGTTTTTTTTGTCTGTGCTGTTTTTACGTAGTTCGCTGTAGTTTTTGTACTGTTTCATGTAGCACCATGGTCCTGAAAAACGTTGTCTCGGTTTTACTGTGTACTGTACCATCAGTTATGGTCGAAATGACAATAAAAAGTGACGACTTGAAATTCAGTCCCTCCCTGTCGTGTATTTAAATATTGCTCAGTAGCACCACCCACAGAAACATTACGGTACTACCCCTCCGCAAACATTTTCAATTTGATTCCGACTCCGCTTCCCACACGTCCTCTTGTGTCAAGATGGAGGAGCGACACCTTATATTCCGTCTGACTAGCCTCCAACCTGATGGCTTGAACATCGATTTTTCCTTCCGGTAAACAAATCCATCCCACCCCTGACACTTCCTCTATCCTCCACTCTGACCTTTTACTTCATCTCACCTGCCTCTGACTTCACCCCTCCTCCTTCCCTTTCTCCTTCCCTTTCTCCTCTGGTCCACTCTCCGCTCGGGTCAGGTTCCTTCACGTCCAAACCTTGACCTTTCGCAGCCACCTGCCTCCGCACCCCCGGCCGCCTTTTTATTCTGGCATCTTCCCCCTTCCTTTCCAGTCCTGGAGAGGAGTCTCGGCTGAAACGTTTTGTCTGTTCGTTTCCATAGGCCTGTTCTTCCAGCGTTTCGTGGGTCTTTTTCTTTGTATTTCCAGCATCTGCAGACTTTCTCGTGTTTGTAATTTTAGAGACAAAGCTTTGTTTCTGTAGTAAGACATTGTACTTTGGTACTGGACCAGCTGAGTTTAGATGTAATTTTTACTAATATTGCAACACAGTTTTAATTTGGTTGTTTGTTTTACACTGTAGTGTAATACATTTTCCAATTTAATTTTAAACAGATTAAATGGGGTCACAGTGAGTGTGAAAGAAACCCAGATTACAGAACTCAGTCTAAGAACAGGGTCTCAGTAGGGTCTCAGAGAGTGCTGGAATTGGAGCCCTGGTCTCTTAGTTTGGTTTTACTGAATTTATAAAATAATAACAAATATTATATAGCAATGTTAATTAAAATATCATCATAGAAGGGCCAAGATGGCCTGTTTCCATGCTGTAATCGTTATATAGGATATGGAAAGGCATTCAAAAAGGTGAGAATGTAGTAAACAGGAATGAACCTCTGTGTTTTAGTGCCCTGATTTAAGATTTCACTTCCAGAGTGATTATGGAATGTATCATTTTGTGGACTAGGAGGTAATGTTGTGGTAACAGGAAACAGGGTAGCCATAAATGAGTGGTGTGCCACAGGGATCTGCGCTGTGCCCACAATTCTTTTTACAATTTATATAAGTGGCTTGGGTGAAGGCACTAATGTCAGAGTGTGAGTGAAATGTGTGTGTGTGTGTGTGAGGGGAGGAGGGGTGACCATAAGGAGCAGAATTAGGCAATTAGTCCCATCAGTTCTGCTCCACCATCTAATCACAGTTGATTTCTCCCAGGAACCCTTAACACCTTATCAGTTACAAACCTATCTATCCATCTCTGCTTTAAACACACCCACTGACTCGACCTCCACAGCCCTCTGTGCCATTGAAGTCCATAGATTCGAACCCTCTGGCAGATGAAATTACTCCTCATCTTAGTTTTAGAGTGTCATTTTTTTTATTCTGAGGCTGTGCCCTCAGATGCTATATGCTGTTATTAGTGAAACATCTTGATCTAGGCCCTTCAGTATCCAGTGGGTTTCAATGAGATCCCCCTCCCTTCTCATCGTTCTGAAGTCCATCAAGTGCAGGCCCAGGTGCTTGAGGGGTCAGGGTCTGTTTCTGTGTGTGAGGGTGGGTCAGAGTGGATGGAGTCAGTCTGCATGGAGGTGTGTCTCCCCATGTCTTGCTAGGTGGTCGATATCCAGCAGTAACCTTGCTGACACTGGGAAATACCCGGCACTTGGCTCTGTTCCACTGAAGGAACAATCAGTAATCAGTCTGGGTTTCCTACAGAGTGCAGATACTCAAATGCATCAGGATTGAGGTACTTATATAGGGTTTCCCAGAATTTCAGGTTCAAAAGCTGACCAAATGAACCAGAAATTCTAAGGCCACACTTAAATCCCTGATATGCATTCTGGAAATTAGATCTCCCAGGCCCAGAAACATCTGCTAGAAATATGCCAGATTATAGAGAATGTATTTGAATGCAGCAGGGCCATTATGTGGTAAACTCGCCTCCATGTGGTGAATATGGGTAAAATCATGATTACCTTCATAAAGGTTTAAACATGGTGCGAAATTACCCCTTAGCATCGGTGCTTTTAGAGTGATAGGTTTGTGTCAATAGCAAGGCTGCAATTCATTGGTGCTGAACGAGCTGATTTTTCAGGCCATTGATATTATTCTTACTAATACTATAATACAATTTTAATTTGCTTTTTAAAAATATTTTAAACAGAAGAATAATACATTTTTGAGTGTAATTTCAAACAGAAAAAACAGAACAGGTTTAAATTTCTGGTACTCCAAGTGCACAGAGAAAATAATATTTGCTTAACCAGTTTTGCTTCTATTAATATTGTTGGAGTTATTTCAAGTGCACCTATTTCTGCTAGAGGAAATGTAATTACTTACAAAGGAAATCTTTTTTGATACTAATCCTGAAGTTGGCAGCTCTTGCAAAGGCTGTAGGTGCAGAGAGAAAAAAAATAGCCAGTGAGGCTAGGTGAGAGGAAAAGCAGAAATTGGAGTTGAAAGGCGTGTTATAGTGCAGGGGCACAGCTGATCTCTGGTGAATTGGGAGCCCCACTGATGGATGACGTGACCCCATATCTATAGAAACACAAAAGCATGGCACCACCTCTGGTCACCCAATGGCACAAAATCACAGAAAAGGTTTACAGCAGAGAAAGAGGCCTTTCAGCCCAAGAAATCTGTACTGGCTCTAGGTAGGAGCAATCCAGCTCGTTCAACTCCTGTCCTTTCCACAAGTCTCTGAACTTCCTTCCTGTTGACTACTTATCCTGCTCACTCTTGAGGATCCTGCACCCTTCTAGCCACTCTCAGACTCAACATGTTCACTCAGTACAAATGTATTAGACTTTCTAATACCAGCTGAAATCCAAGCATAGAGTTGATAGGTTGTGTATCACTGCACTAATACTGCCAAGTAAGTAGCAGTCAGACTGAGAAAATGGGGACAACCCAGGCTAGAAACCAAACTCCTGTGGTGACTCAATTTCTGCGCAGGCGAACCGGCTCACAAATAGCCAGCGCGAGGGGAGACTTTGGTAATGCACCTCTGACATCATTTCTGCCCGGGGAGGGCAGGCGCCAGGGATTAAATGCCAGCGCTGCGAAGTTTGAATAAACTAGTCTTGAAACGACTTGAAACGTCTAGCTGTGTATGTAGTACATCGCTACACTCCCATACAAAGTCAAAGTTGAGTTTATTGTCATATGCACAGGTTCAATGAAAAACTTACTTGCAGTAGCATTGCAGACAAATAAATTCACAATATGCCCAAGTAAATTAACAACATTATACAAAATTTTGCAGGAAATAACTCAATTTGAACAAAAAGAAGGAAAACAAAATGTGTTGTGCAAAGTGGTCTTTACCAAGGTAGTAGTTAGGTTCAAAACAGGAGTGGTTTAAGGGGAAAAGATGCTTCTTGAACCTGGTGGTGAATATTCTCTATTTTTAAGTGAATGTTGATGTCACTTTAATGTCATGTGGTTCTTTGGCAGCAGTTTCATTATGTTGGTGGGGACAGTGGGGTGGTGTTTTTAAAGCAAAACATTTTTGCCAGCTAACAAGCAAGAAAGTTTCAGTGATTGTAATGGTATATTTTATTCATCCTTCTTCTCTGCAGCCATTGAGGTCCTTTATCAACAAGTCCAAAGAATTAGGCTCAGAATTTGTGGTTGGCCGCAAACTGTTTGAGTTCTACCTACGACGTTCTTAGTCTGGACCGCCGAAGATCGTGGAAGTGCAGTGTATCTCGGGTAACATTCTGGATACCGACAGTAACCTCCAGCAGTAAGTCCCATCATAGAGAGGTTTGGGGAAGTGGCCAAAGTGAGACCCATTCAGATAGGACTGTCTGTTGCTGGGAGAGTCCAGTACCAGAGGGCATGGTTTGAGAATATGGGGTAGGTCTGTGGTGAACTACATATACCTGTCTGGACACGCCCCCTGCTGACTGCTCCTGTGGCTCCTCCCACAGACCCCTGTATAATGGCGATCAAGGCCTGAGCCCGGCCTCTCAGTCTCCAGGATGTAGTATGGTGGTCACTCACTGCTTGTTCCTTCTTCCAGTCAATAAAAGCCGATATCTCGCCTTTACATCTCAGAGTGAGTTATTGATGGTGCATCAAGGTCATTTAGGACAGATTTAAGGAAAAACTTCTTCTCGCAGAAAGTTGTGGGGGTCTGGAATGCACTGCCTCGGAAGGTAGTGGAGGCCAATTCTCTGGATGCTTTCAAGCAGGAGATAGATAGGTATCTTATGGATAGGGGAATCAAGGGATATGGGGACAAGGCAGGAACCGGGTATTGATAATAGTTGATCAGCCATGATCTCAGAATGGTGGTGCAGGCTCGAAGGACTGAATGGTCTACTTCTGCACCTATTGTCTATTGTCTATTGACTAAGCCTAAGTTAGAAACAACTGAGGAATATAATTAAAAATTTAAAAATAAATGATCATAACACAAGTCTGCTTAAAAGCTATCTTAAATATGAAGTCTGAGAGGAGTCCAACATTGGAGCATGAATGAACTTCCATATCTCTTGTGTCCAGGACTTCTGCAATTATGGCCTTACACACTGGAGACCTGAACTTTTAGCCACATGTGAGGATTTTTGCAGACAAATCTGCAGTTCTCCATAAAATCTGGGTCAGATGTAGCAAAGCTGCTTACCAGAAGTGAGTATAAGGGATCTGGTTTGATTATGGTGGGAACTTTCAAGAAGCAAATGCACAGATTCCAGTTGGCTACTATTTCTAAAGTAGAAATTGACAACAGCAAACCTGATGCACTAACAGCATCCAAGCAACCAGAAGCAGGCAGCTGTGGTATGCTGCTAAGCAACGAATGAGGCTCCTCTCCACTCTTAGGCCATTCTACCAGATGATGTAACACAGTGTGGACACACATGGAGGTGTGTCTCCCCATGTCCTGCTAGGTGGTCGATATCCACAGTGTTTTATGACATGATGAAGTCCTTATTATATGTGACATCTGCACAGCTAGAGAAACCAGAATGTTTTCTTCAGAACAAGTCCAGGGATGATTTAAAAAAACATCAAAACAATATCAAATACCATTTTAGTTTATCATCTTAAAGATGGAAAATTATTATAGTTATATTATAGTTATTATAGTTTTATTTTATAGTTATAATGTTCATTTCTTGGAACTTAATCTAGGAAATTTAAATAAAATATAAATTCCTTTATTCTCTCTGTTTTTCTGTTATTGTTACATTAGCATTTCTTTCTCTCTACCTCAGATTGCATTATGATAATTGCACCATTCTACTGTACTTACAGTTGTATATACAGATTTACCCCGCTACCAGAAAGTAGAACGTCCCCAAGAAACCTTTCGTAAGCCGAAATGGCGTAAAGCGAAGGAGCAATTACCATTAATTTATACTGGAAAAATTTTTGAGCATTCGCAGACCCAAAAAAATAACCTAACAAATCATACCAAATAGCACATAAAACCTAAAATAACACTAACATATAGTAAAAGCAGGAATGATACGATAAATATACAGCCTATATAAAGTAGTAATAATGTATGTACAGTGTAGTTTCACTTACAGAATCGTGAAGATTCGGCCAAAAACTGATTAGGCTTCACAGTCACGGTAGTCTTTCTCGGGGTAAATGCAAGTTTAAAGCGGGTGCCTTTTTTAGTAATAGTGAAAATCCTCTTCAGATCTCTTTCAGTTAGTGAAAACAGGTACTAAAAAGCGAAGTGGCGTAAAGCGAACTTTCGTAAAGCGGGAGACACCTGTGCTGTTTGCTGTGAGCTTCTCACAAGCAAGGAATTTCAGGGCACCCTGAAACAAACTGATCTGATCTGACAAACTGGGTGCTTGAAAAAAGTTCCTTATAAACACAAGGAAGTCTGCAGATGCTGGAAATACAGAGCAACACACACAAAACACTGGAGGAACTCAGCAGGTCAGGCTGAAGCTGTGGAAATGAATAAAGTCGATATTTTCAGGCTGGGACATGCTTACTTTCAACACATTTCATGGGTAATTGGATATGGTCAGTTTGAATATGCAGAGTGGAAAGATAAACAAGTAGTCACTTAAACCATTAACCATATATTATTGGGTCTTTAAAATTTGGTCATTAAAATTATTTTCTTTTTTCTCCTTCAGTTTTATTGAAGGTTTAATGTCTTTGTGCCACAGACAGATCACAATCAAGAACATAGAGCCTGTTCAGTTAATTCCATCTATTGGTGGTTTGTGACGTTCAAGAAAGAATAGGTTACACAGAAGTAACTAGGGCAGGGGTCAGCAACCTTTACCACTGAAAGAGCCACTTGGACCCGTTTCCCACAGAAAAGAAAACACTGGGAGCCGCAAAACCCGTTTGACATTTAAAATTAAATAACACTGCATACAACGTTTTGTTTTGCCTTTATGCTATGTATAAACAAACTATAATGTGTTGCATTTATGAAATTGATGAATTCCTGCAGAGAAAACGAAATTACATTTCTGCATGCAACAAAAACATTTTGAACTCCGAAAAAAAGACGTTGAAGGTTACTTTTAGGTAAAATACTCAACGTCTAGTTGAGTCCTTCTTGTATTTATGAAAAACGCCAAACTTAAATTTGCTGCCAGCAGCAAACCAAAAATAACGTCAGCCAGCTGTCAACCTGAAAAATAAAAGGACTATTTCACTGAACAATGAAAACATATGAATATACGTAAAATAATAGGCAATTAAAATATTTATCATACTTGGTCAGGTTGACTCACACCTGACAATGCAGTCGTATTCAGTAGGGATGGATCGATGCTTAGGGGAGTGACCGGGAAGGATGATGTGTTTTTTTCCTCTCTGAACTCACAGAAGCGTTTCCCAAACGATGTTTGCATTGCGATGATTGCAGAATGTAAATACTCCGAATTTATCATGTCGTGACATTGTTTGAACTCTCTCAAATTGGGGAAGTGAGACAATGTGCCTTTCTGTAAATCTCTGGCAAGCAACGTCAACTTGCGCTCGAATGCCAAAACATCCTCCAACATGTGCAGGGCTGTACCCCGTTGAAGAGCTGTGTTCAGCGTGTTCAGGTGCGCTGTCATGTCTACCATGAAGTGTAGCTTTTCCAGCCACTCTGGCTGTTCCAGCTCAGGAAAGTTGAGCCCTTTGCTGCCCAGGAAAGTTTTCACTTCTTCCAGACACGCGACAAAGCGTTTCAGCACCTCCCCTCTGGACAGCCAGCGATAAAAACACGTTGTAGCGGTGTGCTACACGCAATCAGTAAACTGCAGTCAAAGATAGCTTTATTCGAACTAAACAGCCTTTTAAGCCTCCCTCAACCCGCCCCCCATGGGCGCGGATGCTGCAAAAGACACGTACTCACAAACCCCCGTAGGCTATCTCCCTTAGCCTGAACGCTGGCTAATTGTGAGCCGGTTCCAATGTGCCAGGAAATGGGTCGCCACAACGTCTTATTTAAATTGTACAAGATCACCATAATCTTCAAATTTAGATTTACATTTCAAAAACTAACAAACTAACATAAAATACATTTTAATTAAATACTGACCATGTAGCGGTGTGCTACACGCAGCGCTAAAATTACGACACGGAGTCGGTAACTGCAGTCGAAGGAAAAAACTTTATTCGAAATCTTCAGCCTCACTTTTAAGCCTCCCTCAACCTGCCCCCCATGGCGCAGAGGCTCCAAAGCTCTGTGCTCGCAAACCCCCGTAGGCTATCTAATTGTGAATTGGTTCGGATGTGCCAGGAAAAGGGTCGCCACAACCAATTATTTCCCAAAGCAACAGGGAGCCGCAGCACAGACGTAAAAGAGCCACATGTGGCTCCGGAGCCGCGGGTTGCCGACCCCCGAACTAGGGAAATCAAGCAGACGGCACTGCCATGAGAGTTCGTCTCATCTCAATGGGCCAAATAGCCTCATATGTTGTAAGGAAATAGAAATGAGATCTCTCAATGTTGGTGCAATTCTGATAATCCTTTAAAAGTAAATTTTACTATCAAAGTACAATTATGTCACTATATACAACCTTGAGACTTATTTTCTTGTGGGCATACTGTGGTGAACTACGTGTGCCTGTCTGGACACGCCCCCTGCTG
Source organism: Hypanus sabinus (assembly GCF_030144855.1). Taxonomy (NCBI): domain Eukaryota; kingdom Metazoa; phylum Chordata; class Chondrichthyes; order Myliobatiformes; family Dasyatidae; genus Hypanus; species Hypanus sabinus. The sequence goes on along the minus strand of NC_082725.1, from coordinate 56,313,627 downwards.
ACTGCTCCTGTGGCTCCTCCCACAGACCCCTGAATAAAGGCGATCAGAGCCTGGGCCCGGCCTCTCAGTCTCCAGGATGTAGTATGGTGGTCACTCACTGCTTGTTCCTTCTTCCAGTAAATAAAAGCAGATATCTCGCCTTTACGTCTCAGAGTGAGTTATTGATGGTGCATCACATACTCAGTGAAATGAATTCTTTTGAAGTCTTCATATTCTTCCTGAAGGGTAGCATCACAATCAAAACAATCTACTTCATTTGAGTAAACATGAAATTCTCAGGATACTCGGACAAGTTTTTCCCACTGGTATAGCTTTTCTGCTTGCAGAGGTAAAGCCAGTTTTTTCTGCTTCATCCCTTTGGACCCAGAATCGCTGTAAGTGCAGAGTGTGGTACCTGTGCAATGGAGCATAAACAATGCCAGAACACAGCAATGCTGAAGCAAGGTCCCTGTACCACAAATACACGCAAATCTCTGCAATGACTGGTTTCAAGGACACAGTGACATTTTGTAAAAAAACTTTGATTTATAGTTATTGAAAAGAAGTGCTGATTTTAAAACTTTCTATTGACTTTGAACAATTTAACTTATTGTGAAAGAATATTTTCAAGTGACAATCTGTGGGCATAAAAACAGAAAATTCCAGTTCTGACAGCTCTTGTACAGAGGGTAACAAATGAAAATTCCAGGTTACTGACTTCTTGAAATTTCACTGCCTGCACTCATGTGTGTTTTCATGGTTAATAGTAGAGATAGAAAAAGCTAGGAATCATTAGAAGTATACAAAGTAATTTATTATTGAAGTACATGTATGCCACAATATGTAAACCTGAGATTCATTTTCCTGTGGACATACTCAGCAAATCTATAGAACAGTAACTACAACAGGATCAATGAAAAATCAACCAGAGTGCAGAAGACAACAAACTGTGCAAATGCAAAAAAAAAGCAATAAATAATGAGAACCTGACAGAAAGAATCCTTAAAGTGGGACCATTGGTTGTAGAAACATTTAATTGATGAGGCAAGTGAGTATAGTTTTTCAAGAGCCTGATGGTTGAGGGGTAGTAACTGTTCTTGAATCTGGTGGTGTGAGTCCTGAGGCTCTTGTACCCTCTACCTGATGGCAGCAGCAAGAACAGAGCATGGCCTGGGTGGTGGGGATCTCTGATGATAAATGCTGCTTTCCTCTGATAGTGTTTCATCTAGATGTGCTCAATGGCTGGGAGAGCTTTACCCATGAGGTACTAGGCTGAATCCTCTAATTTCTGTAGGATTTCCATTCAAAGGCATTGGTGTTTCCATACCAGACCATGATGCATCCAATCAATATTCGCTCCACTACACGTCTATAGAAGTTTATCAAAGTTTTAGATGTCATACCGAATCTCCACAGGTTCCTAAGGAAGTAGAGGAGCTGCTCTGCTTTCTTTGCAATTGCACTTGCGTGCTTGGTCCAGGACAGGTCCTCTGAAGTAGTAACATTCAAGAATTTAAATTTGCTGACACTCTCCACCTCTGATCCGCTGATGAGGACTGGCTCATAGACCTCTGGTTTCCTTCTCTTGAAGTCTATAATCCACTCCTTGGTCTTGCTGACATTGAGTTAGAGGAATAGGTACACAGGAGGAGACCATTCAGCCCATTGAGTCTATACTGGCTCCTAATAAAGTACCCCGTCATTTAAATTCTCCCTTCTTTCCCCAAGGCCCTGCAAATTCATGCCCATCCAATCTCCCTATGGAGGCACTGATCAGTTAGTTCCTTCATTCTTTGCAGCAGTATATTCCAGATCATAACTGCTGTCTGAGGCAGAATGCTTTTTCCTCACATCCCCATCTATTGTCTACCACAACTTCTAAACCTGTGGGCATGGTACTTGAACCATTGTTGAGCTAATACACAAGGCAGCCCATACTCTGTACAGGTGGTGATTAGAGATACAAGCGAAGAAGCAGTGAAACCTGGCTTTATCTCTTCATGCATAAGAAAGGGAAGGCTCCCACATTAACTTGTCAGAGTTTCTTGAGTACTTAATCACTACTGACAAAATTATTAATTCCCATATTTGTAAGACGGAATTCTAAGGTTAAAGCCACTATGATGGAATTTGTACTTTGTTATTTTTTAGATTATTATTCAAGGTATTTTCAACACTAAGTGGTGGTGCAGTGGTTAAAGCTACCACGACTAATCCAGAGATACGAGTTAAACTCCCACTGAGGCAGTTGTGGGATTTTAAACTTAATTGATAATCTGGAATTTAAAACAATAAACAGTCAGCAATATTGATTACTGCAAAATTGGCCTGCTCTAAAATTCCATCTTCCTTACTTATTTTCAAGGAAGAAAATTTGCCGTTTTTGCTCAGCTCAAACTTTATGTAATTTCCAACCACCAATGTGATGGATCTTTAATGACCAAGCAGATCACTTAGTTTGCAGGAAATCAGAGCAAAGCAATAAATGCCAGTCTTGCTAGTCACACCCAGATATTTAAAAAATGCATAAACAGAAAAAAACAGAATCTAAAGGGATTCTGTGTCTGACATAGAAAAGTAGGTAAGAGGAAAATCTCACTGGAGCGGGAAAAGAAATCAAAAATTACAAGCATCACTCCTCTCCTCAGGAAGGGAGAGAGGCAGAAGAAAGGAAACTATAGCTCAGTCAGCCTGACCTCAGTGGCTGGGAAGATGTTGGAGTCGATTATTAAGGATGAGGACTCAGAGTACCTGGAGTCACGTGATAAAATAGGCTGTTGTCTGTGTGGTTTCCTCAAGAGAGGATCTTGCCTGACCAATCTGTTGGAATTCTTGACAAAATAACAAGTAGGACCGACAAAGAAGAATCGTTTGATGTTGTGTACTTGGATTTTCAGAAGGCCTTTGACAAGGTGCCACACATGAAGCTGCTTAATAAGCTACAAACCCAGGAAATTTTACAGGAAAGATTCTAGGATGGATAAAGCAGTGACTGACTCTCAGGAGGCAAAGAGTGGGAATAAAGGGAGCCTTTTCTGGCTGGCTGACGGTGACTAGTGGTGTTCCACATGGGTCCGTTTGGGACCAATTGTTTTTACGTTATATGTCAATGATCTGGATAATGGATTTGATGGCTTTGCTGCAAAATTTGCAGATGATATGAAGATAGGTTGAGGGGCAGGTAGTTTTGAGGAAGTAGAAAGGCTGCAGAGGGCTTAGATTAGGAGAATGGGCAAAGAAATGGCAGATGGAATACAGTGTTGGGAAATGTGTGGTCATGCACTTTGGTAAAAGAAACGAAAGGGTTGGCTATTTTCTAAATGGGGAGAAAATACAAAATCTGAGGTGCAAAGGAACTTGGGAGTCCTTGTGCAGGATTCCCTAAAGGTTAATTTGCAGGTTGAGTCTGTGGTGAGGAAGGAAAATGCAATGTTAGCATTTATTTCAAAAGGACTAGAATATAAAAACAAGGATGTAATGTTGAAACTTTATAAAGCACTGGTGAGGCCCCACCTGGAGTATTGTGAGTCCCCTTATTTTAGAAAGGTTATGTTGAAACCGGAGGGGGTTCAAAGGAGGTTCATAAAAATGATTCCAGGATTGAATGGCTTGTCATATGAAGTGGGTTTGATGGCTCTGGGCCTGTATTCACTAGAGTTCAGGAGAATGAGGGCTGACTTCTTTGAAACCTATTGAATGGTGAAAGGCCTTGACAGAGTGGATGTGGAGAGGATGTTTTCTAGGGTCGGAGAGTCTAAGACCAGAGGACACAGTCTCAGAATAGAGGGGCGTCCTTTTAGAATGGAGATGAAGAGCGATTTCTTTAGCCAGAGAGTGCAGAATCTGTGGAATTCTTTGCCACAGGCAGCTGTGGAGGCATATGTATATTCATATCTATCGATCTATCTATCTATTTATTTATTTATTTGTTTATTTATTTATCTATCTATGTATCTATCTATCTATCTATCTATCTATCTATTTATTTATTTATTTATATGTAAAGAGTCCTCTTTATGTATATTTAAGGCAGAGATTGATAGATTCTTGATTGGTCAGGGCATGGAGGGATGCAGGAGATTGGGGCTGAGAGGAAAATTGGATCAGCCATGATGAAATGGCGGAGCAGATGTGGTGGGCCAAATAACATAATTCTGCTCCTCTGTCTTATAGTCTTATGGTATAATAAAATATTTTCAAGAGGGTTATGGTAAAATTTTATTATAAATGTACTATTAAACCAAACAGGAGTTCAGACTTTTCAAAGCCTTTTGCACTCATCCAAATCTTCACCTGATAGCTGAAGACAATACGAATATTCTTCATTGTACATTGAAACAAACTGAATCATATCTTTAGAGACATGCTAGTTTCAGAAAAAAGCAAGGAAAAGTCTTCAAATCAAGGGCATGTTTATTGCCAGGAGATAACAATAAATCGTCAGGGTAATGCCACAATCATCTCATGAACAACATGTCGAATTTTAGTTTGATCTTTTAAAAGCCATTTAGTCTGGTTAAAAATCCAATAGTCTGGCACCATTCAAAGAGATACTTAACTTGTTACGTTCTAGTTGCAATAGGAAGGCAGTACCCAGAGAGACTGGATTAGATAGGTGTTCAACAGAGGAAGTACAGAGGCTTGTGCCAGGAAAACTTCCATCTTTCCTCCAGGGTTACTCCCAGTCAGTCCCAACTTGAAAAGATAGCAATCGTTATAGAACTGGCATTAGGAATCGTAAAAAATGGGTCAACTGTTTTCCTCTGTTGTTCAGGATTGTTGTCCTTAAGACCATGAGATATAGGGGTAGAATTAGGCCATTTGGCCCATCAAGTCTGCTCCACCATTTCATCATGGCTGATCCATTTTCCCTCTCAGCTCCATTCTCCTGCCTTCCCTAACTGTCCTGATTAATCAAGGATCTATCAGCCTCTGCCTTAAATATACCCAATGACTTGGCCTCCACAGCTGCCTGTGACAATAAATTCCACAGATTCACTACCCTCTGGAAAAAGATTAATAATATTTTATCTCTGTGAAGGGGTGGGGGGAGATTTTTCTGTCCCTGGATAGATGGGATTGGCTGAGCTTAGGAACAGGATAAATTGAGCAGAAACAATTACACAGTTTTCAGGCAAAATCCCACCCTGATACTGTTCCCAGTTTTTGTTAATCAGAATGAATTTTCATCTTCAGCCCTGCTGGCACAAACCTCAGTTGTACAGAAAATATTGGGACTTCTGGGTCAAAGCAGCATTCATTTAAATAGCAATGAAATCGGAGTGAGGAAGGTGCAGAGGTTCCTAGTGGTCAGTCCATATGGTTGAAGGCTCCCAGTTATGATGAATTTTTACTTAATGCATGATTGTGTGGACTGATGAAATACTGATAATGTGCTGATTGATGTGCTGTAAATAATTGGAGAGGAGTTCAGAAAATGACAAGGTAATTTGTGAAAGGATCAGAATTCAGTGATGCACGCTGTAAGTTTTAAGACTTCTGAGTGAAAGAGGCAACATTGAAGTTGTTAAAATGTATGACTGCTTTATTGATCATAATAAAACACTTGCAGAATTGGTATTGGGCTTTCACACAATATATATCTAATTCTGAGTCAGGCATTGCAATATTCATTCGATAGTGTTGAAGTATTTGACAATCCTGAAAGATACAATTATGGAAAGATAACATTATAGAAAGAAGCAACACACACAAGATGCTGGAGGAACTCAGCAGGTCAGGCAGCTGACATTTTGAGCCAATACCCTTCATCAGGACTGGAGAAAAAAGATGAGTTAAAGGGTGGGGAGAGGGGAGGGGGAAACACAAAGTGATAGGTGAAAACAGGAGAGAAGGAATGAAGTAAAGAACTGGGAAGATGATTGGTGAAAGAGATACAGGGCTGCAGAAGGGGGAGTTTTGAAGGGGGGAAGCCTTCAGACTCCCTCTTCTCTAGCCCTGTATCTCTTTCACCAATCAACTTCCCAGCTCTTTTCTTCATTCCTTCCCTCCCCCACCCCCTGGTTTTACCTACCACCTTGTGTTTCTCCCTCCCCTCCCCTCTCCCCACCCTTTAACTCTATCCCTCATCTTTTTTTCTCCAGTCCTAGTGAAGAGTCTCAGCTCAAAACATCGGCTGTACTCTTTTTCATGGATGCTGCCTGACCTGCTGAGTCCCACCAACATTTTGTGTGTGTTGCTTGGATTTTCAGCATCTGCAGGTTTTCTCTTGTCTGTGATTATAGAAATAAGGCAATATTTAAAGTTGGGCAAAGTGAATCAAAAGCTCTCTGTGATGGGGAGCTACATGAGCAATGAGGTAATTTATTCTGGGTTTCTGTTCCATTGTTTTCCTTCTCTGTGGGTGGACTGGCAACAGAAGAAGTTAGCATGTTGACTGAAGAAACTAGAACACCAAGAAGTAACAAAATGATATTGAAAAATGTTATTTTCTTTTGTATTAGATGGATTACTCTGCCCGAAGATAGCAAATGAATATCTCATTCACCTGAACCATAAGTGTATATGTCCCTTGTCCTAAAATATGTCCCTTCACCTAGATTTTCCAGTTTAAGGAAGCTATCTATTCTGTCAATCTTGATCAGAAGCTGGTATAACTTGTATCACATCTTACACTTACTTATTTCAGGTGAATTTTGCCTAGTCTCCTCATCTTTGAGGAAGTAATTTGGTAGGTCTGTACTGCACCAGACTCAATACATGTACAGGCTGTACCAGCAAACTTCACAACATCTAAAAGGATGTTGCCTGGATTGAAGGGCGTACCTTATGAGAATAGGCTGAGTGAACTTGGCCTTTTCTCCTTGGAGTGACAGAGGATGAGAGGAGAGGTGACCTGATAGAGATGTATAAGATGATGAGGGGCATTGATCATGTGGCTAGCAAGAGGCTTTATCCCAGGGCTGAAGTCACTAACATGAGGGGGCATAGTTTTAAGGTGCTTGGAAATGGGTACCAAGGGGATGTCAGGGGTAAGTCTTTCACACAGGGTGGTGCATGCATGGAATCCACGGCTGGCGACGGTGGTGGAGGCAGATACAATAGGGTATTTTAAGAGACTCTTAGATAGATACATGGAGCATAGAAAAATAGAGGGCTATGCCCTAGGGAAATTCTAGGCAGTGTCTAGAGTAGGTTACATGGTCGGCACAACAGTGTGGGCCGAAGGGTCTGTAATATGCTGTAGATTTCTATGTTCTATCTCATCCATCAACACCTGAATATTAAACTTACTAAATGTTCAGGGTGCTTTTCCGCCCCCCCCCCCCCCCCCAAACCAAACGCACACTAACTATACCACCACTCAGCTATCTTTCCAAAGCCATGCAAAACACTGTTTTTGAAAGTGAGACATTTATCGGTTACTATGTAATCAACACAAAGAGTACCACTTTTCAGCTGTTCCGATCTTCATTGTTCTTAGGATCACGAAGGCAGCAACTGGAAAAACCAAACACTCCCCACGGAGATATTCTAATCATCCATGCTGGATGAGACTAGCTCTGTGCACAAGATAAATATAGAAGTGATTGCTGTGAGGAGACTTGGAAGGTGGAAGTTCTGTTCATGTGTACTGCGCGCAGGTAGCTGTCTGCATCAACACCAACAGAATCCCACACGCCATCTGTATCTCACCAATCAACATCTGTATCCAGAATCACTAAATGCTTCCTTCCTTCTGTATCCATTCCTGCACTAAATCCCTCTCAACATCTATAATCCAATTCACATTAAATCTAATTTAGTATTAGATGTCCCATTGCTATCCACTCTACAAGAGGCGACATCTCAGGAAGGTGACATTCATCATTAAGGTACACCCACCATGCCCCTTTCTTATTGCTGCCTTCGAGCAGGAGCCTGAAAAGCTGCACAAGTTTTTGTGCAGTACACTCAAAAACTTTTGTAGTTCTACCATGGAGAGCATTACTGTGTGGTTTGGAGCCGCCACCAAGCAGGATAGAACCAGACTACAGCGCACAGTGAGGACTGCCGAGTGCGTCATTGGAGCCTCCCTGCCCTCTATTGTGGACCTGTACTCTTCCAGGTTGAAGAAGAGGGCGGGGAACATCATAAAGGACTCCTTCCATCCTGCGCATGGACTGTTTGAACTGCTTCCGTCTGGTAGGCGCTTCAGATCCCTCCAGACTAAGGCTAATAGGCACTGGAGAAGTTTTTTCCCTACTGCAGTCACTTTGCTGAACAGTTAACTGCCGGTTAACTGTCGGCTAACTATTACTTGGATTGCACTACTTGTATGTATAATCTTTATTTTCATTTATATTTATCATTATTATTGTTATGAGCAGAGAGACAACATCTGCCGGAAGTAAATTCCTTGTATGTGCACAGGTACTTGGCGATTAAAGTCTGATTCTGATTCTGATTATGACAGGCTGCATCACTGCCTGGTATGGAGGGGCAACTGCACAGGACCAAAAGAAGCTGCAGAAGGTTGTAAATCTAGTCAGCTCCATCTTGGGCACTAGCCTACGAAGTACCCAGGACATCTTTAGGGAGCAGTGTCTCAGAAAGGCAGCATTCATTATTAAGGATGTCCAGCGCCTAAGGCATGCCCTTTTCTCACTGTTACCATCAAGTAGGAGGTACAGAAGCCTGAAGGCACACACTCAGCGATTCAGGAACATCTTCTTCCCCTCTGCCATCCAATTCCTAAATGGACATTGAAGCTTCAGACACTACCTCAATTTTAAAAAAATATATAGTATTTCTGTTTCTGCACATTTTAAAAAAATCTATTCATATGTAATTGATTTACTTGTTTATTTATAATGTTTTATTTTATTTATTATTATTATTATTTTTCTCTCTGCTAGATTATGCATTGCATTGAACTGCTGCTGCTAAGTTAACAGATTTCACATCACATGCTGGTGGTAATAAACCTGAGTCTGACCTCAAGGTTTAACAAAAGCACCTTCCCAATGCCATCAGGTTCTTGAACTGACCTAAGCAACTTTGGATTCTATTTCCTTCAACTTACACTAACATTGTTATGTTTATGTTGCCATTTGTGTTATACATAGTTTATGTTAATTTAAACTTATGTCATTCATGCTTATTATCTTTATAAAGTACTGTGCTGCTGCTGCAAAAGGTGAATTTTCATGGCATTTACACCCTGGGGATGTATGGCCATGGCAATAAACTTGACCTTTAACTTTCAGTAAACCCCCTTCAACATCTATATTCAGCCCCACCAATTCCCACGCACTATCTTAATTTGTGCTCACACTAAATACCACTCCAGTAAACACTCAGGCACCACATCACAGTCCCGATCTGAATTGGCTGCTGCTACCAGTCCCACTCACTATCAGCTTTGAACTTCACCCCGAATGATATTCAACATCTGTACTCTCACCCTTTCTAAATCTCTCTTATACTCTAGATATGTTCCATTATTAAATTCTATTACCATTTGTACTCAGTAAATGCAATTCAGCACTTATCCACATTTCATACTAATTTCCCTTCAAAAGCGGCATCATCCCCTCAGCAAAAGGAAAAGTCCCATTCTGGCTCAGTCACCATCTGAATTTGGACCTGTGCTTAATCCCACTCTTCTGTAGTAAACTCAAAACAAAATTACATTCCACAAAAGTTTTCAACCCTGATACCTGTCCCACTGACTGTCTGGAATCGGGGGATTCTTTTTTTTTTGTAATTTATTTTTTTATTGAAGTTCATCATCAAACAAACATTTCTGTAAGATGTATTTCAGACATTGTACATATATATCATATAATCATATATATCATACATTTCCACAAAGTATTTATCTGAGGTACACACTTATAGAAAAGAGTGGAAAGAAAAAACAAGCAAAAGGAAAGAACTATGTACAAGTAGGGAGTGATCTTTTTTTTACAGCTGATTCATTGATTTGTGAGAGTAAAATCAGGCATTATGAGGCATTATGCAGTTAAACCATTTTTCCCAGTATGTATCAAATTGTTCCAGCTTATGATTAACAGATGCTGTTATCTTCTCCATTTTGTAAATGTCCATTGTAATTTCCATCCATGTATTTAAAGTTGGGCTCTCCTGTGATAGCCATTTCCTAGTAAGAGTCTTTTTACCAGCCACCAACAGTATATTCATTAAATATTTATCTCTTTTCAACCATTCTTGAGGTATATATCCAAAATATATAGTCTTACTCTCTAAGGGTATTTCATACTTAAAGATGTCTTGTAGGGCATTGTGTATCCCCCTCCAATAGTTTTTGATAACAGGGCAGTCCCAAAAAATATGATAATGATTTGCATTTTGATTTCCACAATTTCTCCAGCAAACAGGGAGGTTACTATCATAATGGGATTTCTGAGAGGGTATAATAAAATATCTTATCAAGCTTTTCCATCCAAACTCCTTCCATTTCTGGTACACTTCCATTGATACCTCCACATTGTTGTCCATTCTTCCTCAGATATAATTAAACCTCCTTCCTTCTCCCATTTTGTATTAATGTATGAAGTCAAATGTGTTTTAAGATTTGACAACCCCTTATACATGCTTGAAATGATTCTACTACCATTATCTGAATTATATGCTTTTCTAAAGAGGTCTATCAAGCATGTACTTGCCTTGGTTACATTTTTAAGCGTCTTATTAACATATTGTCGCATGTGTAAATATCGATAAAAATCTTGTTTTTCTAATAAGTGTTTCTCTTTAAGCATTTCAAAACTGAACAGTGTTCCTTCTTTCATTATGTTGCAAAGAACTGTTATTCCTTTAGCTGCCCAGTCCTTAAATCGAGCATCCAATTTATTTGGTGTAAAATCCAAGTCATATGTACACCATTTAAGAATTGCAATATCTCCCTCTAGATTATATTCTTTTATAGTAGTTTTCCATATTTTAAGAGTCAATTTCACCCATGGGTTATCAATAGTATTAATGTACCTTTGCAGGTTGTTATCAGCCAAAATTGCTTGTATGGGGATGGGAAGTACCCGCTCCTCAATGTTTTTCCATTGAGCGTCATATGGGTTGCACCAACATATCACAGCTCTCACCTGTGCTGCAAAATAATAATCTCTAAGAGAAGGTAGGCCCCACCCCGGAATCAGGGGGATCCTAAAGCCCGTTCCATATTTGTGTTAACCATTACAATAAGTTCCTGTCACTGTGTGTGTGTGTTCCCTTCACCAGCCCTAGGCACCATTTATATTTGGATCCTGATTAAATCTCTATGACCATCTTAATTCATTTCCTCATTTAAATCCTATTGAGCAAATGTAGATCTCCTCTCACTAGTCCCACCATCTTGATTCAGTCCCTCCTAAAACTCTTCTCAACATCGGTGTTCACACCAACTAATTCCAATTCAACACCTGTATCCAGCCCCATAGTCAATCCCTCCCAGCAAACATGCTTAGCTCCACACTAAATCCCTCACAGTGTCTGCATCCAGCCCTTCATAGATCTCACTCACCATTTGTAATCAACTGCTTATCAAACCCAATTCTGAATCTGTATTGAAGAGCATTCTGAATTGTTATTCAGATAGATTAGAGGGCTCATCAAGGGAGGCTATTTGGGTGGAATTGAGAAATGGGAAAGGTGTAGTAACACTTATATGGGTGTATTATAGACCACCTAATGGGGAGTGAGAATTGGAGGAGCAAATTTGCAAGGAGATAGCAGATATTTGTAGTAAGCACAGGGCTGTGATTGTGGGAGATTTTAGTTTTCTACACACAGACTGGGAAGCCCATACTGTAAAAGGGATGGATGGTTTGCAGTTTGTAAAATTTGTGCAGGATAGTTTTTTGCAGCAATACATAGAGGAACCAACTAGAGAAGGAGCAGTGTTGGATCTTCTGTTAGGGAATGAGATAGGTCAGGTGCCGGAGGTATGTGATGGGGAGCACTTCGGGTCCAGTGATCACAATGCCATTAGTTTCAATATAATTATGGAGAAGGATGGGACTGGACCCAGGGTTGAGATTTTTGATTGGAGAAAGGCTAACTTTGAGGAGATGCGAAAGGATTTAGAAGGAGTGGATTGGGACAATTTGTTTTATGGGAAGGATGTAATAGAGAAATGGCTGTCATTTAAAGGTGAAATTTTGAGGGTACAGAATCTTTATGTTCCTGTTAGGTTGAAAGGAAAGGTTAAAAGTTTGAGAGAGCCATGGTTTTCAAGGGATATTGGAAACTTGGTTAGGAAAAAGAGAGATATCTACAACAAATATAAGCAGCATGGAGTAAATGAGGTGCTCGAGGATTATAAAGAATGTAAGAAGAACCTTAAGAAAGAAATTAGAAAAGCTAAGAGAAGATACAAGGTTGCTTTGGCAAGTAAGGTGAAAATAAATCCAAAGGGTTTCTACAGTTATATTACTAGCAAAAGGATAGTGAGGGGTAAAATTGGTCCCTTAGAGAATCAGAGTGGACAGCTATGTGTGGAGCCGAAGGAGATGGGGGAGATTTTGAACAATTTCTTTTCTTTGGTATTCACTAAGGAGAAGGGTATTGAATTGTGTAAGGTAAGGGAAACGAGTAGGGAAGTTACGGAAACTATGATGATTAAAGAAGAGGAAGTACTGGTGCTTTTAAGGAATATTAAAGTGGATAAATCTCCAGGTCCTGACAGGATATTCCCTAGGACCCTGAGGGAGGTTAGTGTAGAAATAGCAGGGGCTCTGACAGGAATATTTCAAATGTCATTAGAAATGGGGTTAGTGCCAGAGGATTGGCATATTGCTCATGTGGTACCATTGTTTAAAAAGGGTTCTAAGAGTAAACCTAACAGTTTGATGTCAGTGGTGGATAAATTAAGTATTCTTAGAGATGGTATATATAATTATCTGGATAGACAGGGTCTGATTAGGAACAGTCAACATGGATTTGTGCGTGGAAGGTCATGTTTGACAAATCTTACTGAATTTTTTGAAGAGGTTACGAGGAAAGTTGATGCGGGTAAAGCAGTGGATGTTGTCTATATGGACTTCAGTAAGGCCTTTGACTAGATTCCGCACGGAAGGTTAGTTAGGAAAGTTCAATTGTTAGGTATTAATATTGAAGTAGTAAAATGGATTCAACAGTGGCTGGATGGGAGATGCCAGAGAGTAGTGGTGGATAACTGTTTGTCAGGTTGGAGGCCAGTGACTAGTGGTGTGCCTCAGGGATCTGTACTGGGTCCAATGTTGTTTGTCATATATATTAATGATCTGGATGATGGTGTGGTAAATTGGATTAGTAAGTATGCAGATGATACTAAGGTATGTAGCATTGTGGGTAATGAAGTAGGTTTTCAAAGTTTGCAGAGAGATTTAGGCCAGTTAGAAGAGTTGGCTGAATGATGGCAAATGGAGTTTAATGCTGATAAGTGTGAGGTGCTACATTTTGGTAGGAATAATCCAAATAGGACACCGTAAATGGTAGGGCATTGAAGAATGCAGTAGAACAGAGTGATCTAGGAATAATGGTGCATAGTTCCCTGAAGGTGGAATCTCATGTGGATAGGGTGGTGAAGAAAGCTTTTGGTATGTTATAAATATAAATCAGAGCATTGAGTATAGGAGTTGGGATGTAATGTTTAGATTGTACAAGGCATTGGTAAGGCCGAATTTGGAGTATTGTGTACAATTCTGGTCACTGAATTATAGGAAAGATGTCAACAAAATGTAGAGAGTACAGAGAAGATTTACTAGAGTGTTACCTGGGTTTCAGAACCTAAGTTACAGGGAAAGATTGAACAAGTTAGGTCTTTATTCTTTGGAGCATAGAAGGTTGAGGGGGGACTTGATAGAGGTATTTAAATTATGAGGGGGATAGATAGAGTTGACGGGGATAGATAGAGTTGACTTGGATAGGCTTTTTCCATTGAGAGTAGGGGAGATTCAAACAAGAGGACATAAGTTGAGAGTTAGGGGACAAAAGTTTAAGGGTAACACGAGGGGGAATTTCTTTACTCAGAGAGTGGTAGCTGTGTGGAACAAGCTTCCAGTAGAAGTGGTAGAGGCAGGTTCGGTATTGTCATTTAAAGTAAAATTGGATCGGTATATGGACAGGAAAGGAATGGAGGGTTATGGGCTGAGTGCGGGTCAGTGGGACTAGGTGAGAGTAAGCATTCGGCATGGACTAGAAGGGCTGAGATGGCCTGTTTCCATGCTGTAATTGTTATATGGTTATTGCTGTCTGTGCTGTTAGGCTCTCGAAAGAAGAGTGACTCAAGCCAAGGCTGTTGCAATTTAATTATGGAGAACAAAACTTATAAATAACCTTCAAAAAATGGTCTCATTAAAACCTGTATAAACTCAGCATAACATACCCGTATTGGAAACAAACCAATTCCATCAACACCCCTTCATCGAGAAGCTATGGTTGGGTGAGGACTGTTGATAGACAATAGGAAAAGCTGTGGCAAGAGGCTATGGATGGACATATAACATGTTAGACATATCATGGAATTTCTGTAAATCAGAAGATGTAAAAGATTTATAACATGTTAACTATATAGGGTAATTAATGTAAATCAGAAAAGCAGGGAAAATGGAAAACTGATGGTAGTTTGAACTTAATCAACAATAATGACAGTGAAACCAGTTGATTACAGATGGTGGGTAGGGGCTGAGTATACACAATGAGTGAGATGAATGCTTTGTCCTTTAAGGAAATATTGACTGAAGCTCGGATGTACTCATTGGAGTCTGGAGGGATGAGTGATGATTGTACTGATCCTGTGGGAGACTGGCAGGGCAGGTGCTCAGACTACTGGAAGTAACCAGAGTTTGGTCCAGACCAGTATGAAAACTGCAAATTCTCCGTGTGACCTGGGTGTTGTAATTTCCTTCTACTTCCCAAAGATGTAGGTTAATTGGACACTGTAGATTCTCCTGTGGGTGGCAGGAGAATTGGTGTGAAGTTGATGGTCCTGAGAGAGAGAATAGGGAACAAGGAAACAAATGGGGGCAGGGGTTTAGTGGGATTGCTTTGAAGACTGCTATCGACACTGAGACAAAGGTTCTATGGCATTGTGAGTGAGGAACAGGATGATACATATACTTGTTGAAGAGTGGTTAGGCCTGGCAAGCCATTTTGTCTACTCGTCATTCTGCTTCATAAACTTTTAAGATTTTTATCTTTCTTTTTCAACTGTGTACTACAAAAGTGCAAGTCAGTACTGCAAAAGGTGAACTACTGAAAATACATACCAAACATACCTGATTAATAAATGGTACATCTGATCTTAATATAGTCCCCTCTCTATATACACTTTAGAGCAGCCTTTCTCAACCTTTTTGCCCTGGAGGAACCTTTTAAATAATTTTTCAGGTCTCAGGGACCCCCCCCCATGTAAAAGTTATTGTATCTACAGCTCATTATATATTTGCCTGATCAGTAAGTTGTAGATATAATAATCCAATAATTGTCAATGCTCTTTTGAGTAGAAAATGTATTTTTAGCCAACCTTTCTTGAAAAAAAAACAGGCAGTTAAGCTTAGCTTACCCTTCTTGAAAAGGATCTCTTTCTTTCCTTTTCATAAAATTTAAAAACTGATAAGACAAACGTAACAAAATTCTGTTAAATGGGAATTTCCCTAAAGGTAGGATTGGTAGACTTAAATAAAGTTTGTAAATTGATTTTAATTAATGCTATTTACAACATGAAAATTTATTTGCAATGGTGAAGCAGTGTTGTGATAATGTCAGGACGTTTTTCTTACAAGAGAACCAAAACCTCTCATGGGGCACCATCAGTACAGATACCAATACAATTCCTCCAAGACAGACCTTTTGTTTCCAGATATGAAGACCAAACATTAAATATATCCCAGTCTTTGCTTGTTTTTTCAGGCAGCTCTTTGCAACAGAAAAAGTTTTCGTGAACTTCACCATCATTTATAGATCTTACAAATGCTGTAACATGACATTTATTGGTGAAATCTGTTGACTCATCAACCTGGATAGAGAAACTGTTCTTTCTCAGTTTATCACACAAAACCTCTTCAGCATCATTTGACATATCATCAATACATCGACTTTCCATACTGTTTGAGAATGAAACCTTTCCAATTTCTCATACTGCATCTTGCCCTAGCATTTTACCCAGTATAATTTTTACATGCTGGCATCATCAGGTTCTCACCAACAGTGTGACTTTTGCTTTTATGGGTAGTAAGTGCTGCTACTAAATAACTTGCTTCTTGAGTCATTTTACTGACTATGACTTTATTAACAAAAGTTTTACTTTGTTTTGAGATTCCAAGAGCCATTTAAAATATTCAGCATTTACGTGTCATATAGCTGAGATTTGTAGTTAAGTATTCTTTCAGTTTTGCTGGAGCCATTGCTGCATTGGTAAGTTGCTTGCCACAGTGGAATAGGACAACCTGGATCACCAGTCCATGTAAGACCCATTGATAAGTAGCTTTCATTGTAAAGATGGACTTTTCTTGTGTCTGTTGTTGCATAATAAGAATGGAATAATAAATAACTAAGCAAGAAAACTGCAAAAATAAGAAAACTTCACAATACAACTCAGTTCTAACCTACACAATCCACCTTTTGCAACATCTGCACCAACAGAAAAGTGGCAGGCCCATAGTGGAGTTCTGGTTCATAGACGTTCCTTTTTTAGAATGAAAATTTCCCTCCAATTTTCTTCTGCAGCGGTATAGTTTGTCCTCACCCATAAGTCAGTCAGTGATGTGTAAGGGGAAGTTGGGGAGGTAATTTGGGAAGGGGAGGCTGACATCACTGTCCAAGTTGGGCCATTCAATGTTTGGAAAACGCATCCCACTGTGTAATACAACACTCACCATCAGCCTACTGTCCTCCCCTCTGTGCAATTCAAAGCTCACCGGTTATCAACTTACAGTCTCAACTTGCTCTAAAGCATCAGTCACAAAGTTTTTTAAAAACTCATCTGTGTTGGCTAATTGTACCTGTACCTCAGCATACTTGTGAATACGATGTAAAACTGAGCTTTACTTGACTATCATAGCTGTGCCTGCTCTGAAAGTTCACTCAACAATCCTGATCTTTTCCCAGAACAGTGCAAAATTGCCCTTTTACACTCCAATTCCAATTTTGATTTGAAAGTTATGATTGAATCTGATTTTACCACCTTTCATGCATGCATTCCAAACCACAGTGAATAATTGTGTGAAAGAATTCCCTCCACCCCTTCTGTCTAGCCCTGTGCCAATTCAGTTGTATATATATTTTTTCCTTATGAAGAATTTTGCCATTGGTTTGTAAGCAATGCCAGCATCAGTTTTTCTCCTGGCCTCAAGTAACATTAGCTCCAGCATTTCCTGTACAAAACAGGCATCCGGATGGTCTCTTCACAACTGCAGGAGACTTCAATCATGTTATTTATTGTGTTTTTTGTGCATTTTTATTGTACTATGCTTATTATGTTTTTTGAAATGCTGAATCGAATCCAGAGTAACAATAATTTTGTTCTCCTTTACACCTAAGTACTGATGAATGGCAACAAAAAATCTTGAATCTTGAATATTTTTACATATCATAGAACTGATCAGGATTGTAAAAGTACCATTGAGTAAGTATCATCCATTTTTACTATATATTCTCATTGGGTAATAACCCTCTCTTCAAGTCAGGTGGCCGTACTATGTTGTTTTGCAAGATCTTTTGTAAGTGTCAATAATTAAGGTTCTTCAAAGAACATTGAGTATAGTTTTGCCTTGTGAATCAGTATAACATTGTCTATATTTCCATTCAGATTAATGTTAAGCAGCACGAGCAACAGGTTCATCAGTGAAATTGGTCCTTGTGCTGCAGTAAATGGCTTAGGAGAGCCCGATTATGCCCAAGATTGTCTGTCAGCTATTTGTACAAAGCAGAGATTTCAAAGCAGCTGCTTTGTAGAACAAGGCTCTGTGACACTCTGCTCTTAATTTCCCCTGCCCTTCTGATTGGCTGCTCCTTCAATCCTCCTTGCAGCTCCTGGTGACTGCTGCTGACGGTATATTCCTGACTAAGCTGTGTGTGACCTACTTTAAGCACCGTGAACTGTGGTTCAAAAATTTATTGCTGGAACAATGCCACAGAGAGCATTGTAAAAACATGCCCAGCTGGAAGGCTAGTGCAGGATAAAATGTCTGACTGAATTTAATCACTGGGACTTTGCCTTTTCTTGTTCCTGATGTCAATTGTGCAACTTATCTTTGTGCAGTGAAGTACAGTATATTGATTTGCTGTGCTGCTTTGCTAAGTCAGTTAAGTCTCTGCCCAATCAGGATCATTGCCAGCTTGTCCTTGTACTGGCAGAACAGCTGAAGTTGTAATAATGAGCGAACCTGTGGTTAAAAACTGAGAGGACAGCTGCAGCCTGGACTGGAACTACTATCACAGGTCAAAGTCAGTGCTAAACATTGATGGCAGAAATGATATTTATATAGTGATAATTGATCAGTTCGAGGAGAGAAAAAAAATCTCCTGATCTACAAAGTGCACTTTTTAATAATACATGTCTTTCAGTCTGCAGTAGTTTTAATCATATTTTATGAATTGTTATGAAAAAGAATATTGTTGACCTTTCGGTGCTTTTTACAACTTAAATTCTCTATAGCCTATGAAATGCAAAGGAAGTGGAAGCTAATGTATGCATACTGAGCTCTTGTAAACAATAATGAGATAAATAAATAGACGCTATGCTGTGCTGGTGGTGGCTGAGATGCAGTTACTTGTAGCAAACTCCTGCTCTTCATCCAAGGCCATCATGCAATGCTTCATGTGCCTGTGTGCCAGGCTTAGTGTCCTTAAGTGACCGGAGTGGGTTCTTAACCCATGATCTTCTGACGCAGAGAGAAGCACACTGCCACTGGGTCACAACTAACTCCTGACACATTTCTGGTGATCCACTTTTTGATGCACCATCACACAATGGCATCAGCTTCTGCTTTCTGATCAGTAAGTGGAAAATCCAAGCCTGTAATGGGGAGCCTTTGAGAAAAGTTC